>NC_056732.1:624130794-624430794 GCF_019279795.1 Protopterus annectens | reverse complement strand
TCACACTTTCTTCCCACTCTCCACATCTGACAGAAGACACATCTATGGTTCCATGTGCATAGTGATGCCCCGTTTTGCATAAATTTGTAATAAAACTAGTTCCGATACAACGGACTGCCCGTTTGCTCGTAATGAACGACTATGGATTTTTATACAAAATACACTATGCCATTTCAATGATCTCATCAGTTGATGAGCGCACACAGAACATTTTAATGTGTTTTGGATGTAGGTTTCCGGTATCGGGTTTAATCATTTCACTAAGAAACTGTCGTATATGACACGGTAAGTTTTGTAGAAAAGTGGACCGATAGGAATTCGCAGTGAGCGCAAAAACGTTGCTCGAAGCACATCAGTTACTGCGCAACTGAGGCACCAGTTCCCAAGCCAGCAGACGGTATCTAACTTTCTGCCTCTGTGAATTGCTCCTGGCAACTGTCATGGACAGTATGAAGACAACCATCCGTCCGTTACACTGTGGGGCATTATTAATGTAGTCTCACCATAGACTTTGGGAGAGAGGAGCCACGCACTCTAAAACACAAGACTATATGAAACAATGAATCTATGGATGTGGGACTCCTACACTGCAAACAAGGGGCTTCCCTAAGTTGATCAGCAGGGGGCACTGACAGAATAATCCCCCGAAGCGGTTCAGGGACAGTTCGAACTGAGTCTTTTTGTTATGACTTTATAAAGGTTTACGTAGGATAAAGCGGTATGCTGTACATATTTTATTGGTTGGGTCAGGGTGACAGGGAGCTCTGGGGCTCTTCAGTGGCGTTTACAGGCGTCCCCAGTGTAATAATGCGCGCAGCTCTAAGGGGGCAATGCGACGCGGACGCACTCAAACTGCTGTAAGATCAAACTGGCATGTTACTTAACTGATGCTTCCCCTTGCAGTAATATATTAAGCAGCTTGATCAAGGCAGTGGGAAAGGCAACAAATCTTGTTTACTGGGCAACATAAGTAGAGTTCTGACTAGTTTCCTCGGATCTGGGGTGGGGTTGGACTGCAGCTACTGATACGCCGAAATGAGTGGGCAGGGTAACTGGCACTTGGGAACGTGGAAGACCGTTCTTGCTGATTTAAAGAAATCACTGAATCTGATCATCGAAATCTTAACTGGCATTTCTTTGTATGGTATATATCGGAGTAGAGTAACTGCAAGGCACACCGCACCTCTGGACTCAGTCAGGATGCAGTGGCTGTTTGTGTTCCTAAATTGCTTGCTTTTTTATGTCAATTGTTTACTTAACAAACTTGACTCTCGATATCCATAATCCGCAGCTGCAGCACAGTACAACGATACAGTATCACCCCATTCATCAGCTACAGGACGCTGGTGAAAGGAGTACCTGCAGTGCTGTAAACCAGGCTTGACAAACTACCCAGTAACAAAGAAGTCCCATTTATCTTTACAGCATGTTTTTTATGTTTAGCCAAACATATGGTGTGTGTTGGGGTGGGGGAGGGGGGTTACCCCGTTTTCCCGTTTAGGCGGAATGGTAGATGCTCAAGAAATAGCAGCAGCTATCTGACTGTAATACCTTACCCTCATGGTCCACTCCCCCACCAGACAAGTGCACAAATTCAAAGATGCAGATGCTGCAATCTACTTTACACACGGTGGGAAGCTGCTAAGCGCCACCAAACACGCGCAAATTAGTTAACAGTACCTTTAATTTGGTAATGGGATTTTTAGAATCTTCAAATCCTCCAGTTCTCTTGTTCTCTGCCTTAGACGGCTGTTACATGAGGTCAGATACTAGTTACATTGCTAGATGCAAACTCTGAGTTGCTTAGGAATGCATGTATGTGCGCACAAGTAGTGATTATTCAGTGTCATGCATGCATGCAATTCAATTTACATATCTTTTTAGTGTTTTAAAACTGGCTATATCCTATGTTACTAATGCATATTTGCAAGATGCCATTTTTTTTCTAGGCTGGAATAAACAGACAAACACACAAACAAATAAATAACAGCACCTTGCATGATGTAAGGGTAGTCAGTTCTTTTCAAGGGTGCAACCAAACTGCCCTCAAGAACTGGGTGGGTTGAATAATATAAATCAAAAGTATTTACTCCAGTGCATTCTATCTGATGGGAGTATCTGAATATTCAGAAATAGCTGACTGCAGAGAAACACACAGCCGCATACATTGCCCAGTTAAAGACATCTTTTACGGTGAAGCATATTGGGTTATAACGTCCTAAGCACTCAGTCAATCGTGAGGGATTTGGCCACCCAGATTGATAGCAACCTAATTCTGACAACCATGTTGCTTCCATTGTATGGAAAGCTTTCTACATGGCGCACCTCATAAGTAAGGGTATCTCATCCAGGGACAATAAGGTCATAAAATCCATCTATTCCTCCCGTATAAGGCCCATTATTGAGTACAATGCCCCATTTGGCATGTACCTCATAAAGCACATGCTGCAGCTGGAGAGATCACAGAGGTTCCTCAGCAGGAGAATCCAGGGCCTCAAAAATCTTCCATACACAGATAGGCTAAAAGCCCTATTTCTACTCTATTTCATACAGACATTATATAGTGCCTTTTTTAGGCAAGGTTCAAATGACAAATTCACCACCATAACAGGAACAGACAAGCAAAAATTGAGGGCAATGCTACTCAATTCTAGAAGTCTAAATCTCAAAATGCACTCCTTCAAGGCGCTCCTTAAAATGGAGAACATCGATATCTGTGCAGTGACTGAGACCTGGTTCAAGGCTCCAGAGAGCACCCCTGCATTACCAGGCTATAACTCATACCACACTTTTTGGCCATCTAATCTGGAAAGGAACACCAAAGGTGGAGGTGTGTCCATATTCATTAGGGATATCCACACCTCCAGGCTAGTTGCTCAGCATAATGCATCCAAGGTTATCCAAGTGCAACTAACTCTGGGCAAAACTGCAATCCAAACTGTAGCTTGCTACAAATTCCCCACCATACCCCAGGATTCCCACTCCTCTTTTCTTGATATACTGGAAAATATTAGGGTTCAACCAAACACCCCATTAATGGGCGATTTCAACTACTCCACCATTAACTGTGAAAACTATTCATGTACCAACTCCTTCACTCAACGCTTTCTGGAATTCATAAATTCCAATGCCCTGGATCAACTTATCCACCCCCCCACCAGGAGCAACATTATCCTAGACCAAGTCATTACCAACATGAGTGACCGGTGTTCCACACCTGAAGTCAACTCCTCATTAGTCAGATCCAACTATAAGGTAATCAACCTAGATAACCACATCCCGCCCCCACCCCCAATTAAGGAAACCAAGGTAAAAGATTTCTCCAAAGCCAACTTCATGCTTCTTAAGGCAGAAGTGATGAATTTCATGACACCCATGCAGATGGACAATACAGTTGCGACTGCTAAATTCTACACAAAGGCACTCTATAAGCACTTACACCAGTGCATGGATCATGCTATCCCAAACAGAACCAAGATGCTATCTTCCAAAAAATAGGAAGCCAATCTGGTGGTCCCCTGCCATAAACAAACTCTACAACAGAAGGGAGAAACTGTTGCAAAAGATAGTAAAATCCCATGAGTGGAGAAGCTCCCTGTTCAACCTCAGTAAGAAACTGAGATCCCTTATAAGATCCTCCAAACTAGCTATGAAAACAAAATTGCCACTGATTCTAGGAACAACCACAAAGCATTCTATAGCTATGTCAAGAATCTCAATGGCAGCACCCAGATCTGCTCTGAGTTACAGCACAGCGGCATGAAAATTACAGAACCAATTGATATTGCCAACATCCTGGCAGATAGGTTCAGTGCTAAATTTACCCTTCTCTCAGCCCCTAAAGGGCCCATATATATACAGGAAAAATGCAGAGTCCCTGTAATCACAGCTACGCAGGTAAAAGCTGCACTCTCTAAAGCCAAAAAACAGCATCCATGGGACTGGTCAACATCCCAGGCTGCGTGTTACATGAACTTCAGAACGAACTGGCTCCCCACCTAAGCACCATGTTCAATCATAGCCTCATGTCAGGCTTTGTGCCCACTGAATGGCACACAGCAACAATTATCCCACTCCACAAAGGGGGAGCCATCACTGATCCTGGGAGCTATCGCCCTATTAGCCTGATGAGCCTGGTCTGTAAGGCCATGGAATGTATTATCATGGAACTCATAAACAAAGACATTGGTAACCTCCAAACTCTGGAGCCCACCCAGTTCGAGTTTGTGAAAGGCAGATCATGCCTCCTGAACCTGATTGACTTCTTTGAGACAGTCACCAAAGCCGTAGATGAGGGTAAGGTGGTTCACACAGCCTATCTTGACCTTGTCAAGGCTTTCGACACCATCCCCCATTCTGGAATTATAGATAAACTCACTAAACTAGGTATAAATCCCTATGTCACAAGATGGGTTGCCAGCTGGCTCACTGACAGAACCCACATTGTAAAAGTTGCAGACTCCAAATCTGACTTCAAACCAGTGACAAGTGGAGTACCACAGGGTTCAGTCCTGGGACCTCTCCTGCTTGGTATCTACTTCTCTGAAGTACAGACTAACACAGAAGGCCTCTGGCTAACAAAGTTTGCAGATGACTGCAAATTAGGAGCCATAGTCAAGTCCCCAAATTATGTGGACATCCTACAGAAGGGCCTCACTGAGACAGATACCTGGTGTCAGAGCCATGGCCTCAAGCTCAATGCCAAAAAGTGCATTGTCATCCCCTTTGGTAAAAACTCTGTACCCATGAACTACCACATAGGCAGCAGTCTACCTAATGCCAAATGTGTGATAAGAGACCTTGGGACCCAGGTGGACAGTAGTCTCTCATTTGATAATCACATCACCACAGTAGTCAGGAAATCCTTCTACATGGCACACCTCATCACAAAAGGGTTCTCATCCAGGAAAAAAGAGGTCATTGTTACCCTCTACTCAACACTCATTAGACACATTATAGAGTACAATGGCCCTTTTGGAATATAGGGTTCTCATCCAGGAAAAAAGAGGTCATTGTTACCTTCTACTCGACACTCATTAGACCCATTATAGAGTACAATGCCCCTTTTGGAATATACCTCACAAGACATCTGCAGCAGCTGTAAAGGCCACAGAAGTACCTCACAATGAGGATTACTGGCTTCAAAGAGATGCCCTACACTGACCGTCTCAAAAAACTCCAGCTTTACTTCATAACATATCGCCTACTCCAAGGTAATCTCTGCCTAACATATAAAGCTATGTCAAGCCCAGAGCTGTTGGACATGCAACACCTAAAGAAATCCCAATCCTTCTGAGCTACATGCTGACCTAAACCTTGTCACCACAATAAACAGGACATGATGGAGGGATAGATTCCTGTCCCAGAGACTTCCAATACTCTGGAACAAGCTACCCATCTATGTCAAGCAAAGATTCTCATTAGCACTCTTCAAGAAAAATCTTGATGAGTGGATGGGAAATTGGAAATATACCCTGGGGATCACTTCTGTGGTTCTGCTTGACATGGGCACAGGAAAATAACTTTCTTGGGTGGCATAAGCCAGGGAACCTTGTTGGCTAGGCTTACTTAGGCCCTTGGGCTGATAGCCTAATACCTACCTATGAACCTATGAACCTCTTTCTGGCATACAAGATGATCTCAGACCCTGCTTTGATGGGACTGCTGCATATCCACAAGTCAAGCTCCACTTGAGTAACTAGCACATGCAGCCTCAACCTGGTCTGTGATATCAATAGGGCTTGTTGACAGGCCAGATTTCTGTCCCAGAGACTCCCCCATCTGTGGAATAGACTCCCTCTCCACATCAAGCAGAGTACCTCTTTATCCCTTTTAAAGCTCAACCTGGATAACTGGGAAATAGAAAATACATCTCTGGGATTCCACCCATTTTCCTGCTGGACAGGGGCATCGGGTGTTGATTTGTCTATACATAGGTTAAATTATTGGCTAGGCTTATAAGGGCCAAAGGGCCAATAGCCTAGTAACTTCCTATGATCTGCACATTTCAATGTACATCATCAGTTCTAGAAGTTAGTTATTGTTAAACATGCTACAAAAACAACAATGTTCCTGAATCTACACCAGACATTCAGTAAACAATGACAGCCTTTACAAATACAGAATACTTTTAGATCCAAGAATACATAGTAACTCATGTTGTTACTTTGTCAACTTTCTAAGTCATTAGTACCGCTATTTATAATATATGCCTAAAATGGGATGTTTTTCTCTGCTTAGTTTTGGTTTTGTCTTTAACTCTGGAGACAAGGGGTTGAGAGTTGTGCATGTGGTAATGAAAAAGGCTGCTCTGCTCCCTAGCTGAATGGCACAGTCTTGCTTTCATGGCTGCAGGGCTGTTACAGTGCAGTTTGACATCCAAGGTGAAATTTGAAAAAAAAAAAAATATATATATATATCAGTTGGTAAAAGGTGATGTATGTCTACTGCTGTATTATTACTAAGAAAATAAATATTATGTAGTTACCTTTAGGACATTCAAACTTTGCATCAATCACAATAGTGCCTTGCACTATAAACCAAAAATAAAAGATACATAGGCTAACAATCTAATGTAACCCCAAGGTGAATAAATATCGTCTTTACAAACGGTATACAAATGCCTGTCTACTGTAAAAACTAGAAAGCATTTACTTAAAGTAGAACTCAAGTACCTCTTTCATATAAGTAAGTTCATTTGCATTATAAGATAACATGACTAAGGAACATTTATTGTCATAGTAAGATACTATATGTAAGTAATGATTTGGATATACACTGAACGTCCTAGAATTGCATTATATTTCAAAGGAGTTACATGAAACTTTGCTGCAGAGACCATCACCTATAGTAAGGAAATCAATCAGTGCTCCACAACCAAACACTAAAAGGCTGTTATTCTATGGCAACTTATTAGCATAAGATACTGTGGCTGAAAGAAAGTGATATACTGTATATGTGAGGCAGAGCGACACAAACAAACACAGGAAGGGTCAATCATCTTACGTGTGCAACAATAACCAAAGCAACGGAGGAACCTTCTACAGAATGCAACAAAGATGTGGAAAGGATCAAATGTATCAAAGGGAGTAAGGAAACAGTACATAAAATTAAGCTAACCAGAATGTTGTAACCTGAGTGTAGGAACTGATATGACTGTAGAGTACTGGAATAAACTGGATATGATTGGAAGAAACTGGAATGAGGATAGAATGACTGTCTTTATCTGTAAATTACCCAAACTTGTGCTTGGCAGTTGCCAGTCTTTTCTTTATGTGCCAAGTCTTCTTGTACTTTGTAGAATAAAGTCTGCATACACTGTAGTTAATTTAACAATGCTGTATTATGTACAGTGGAGATAGATGTCAACTATATTCGAATACTGTCTTCAGTAACACACTGCTGATAAACTGAAATAGTCTCTAGCTTTTGCATTCATATTCTTCATATTCTTTCCTCCTGAATAGTATAATTAATATTCTGGAATGCTGGATATTGACCTGACTTCTGTACTCATACTTGAGTGTCTATTGCAATGACTTTCTGCATATCAGTCCAAAGGAACTAACTCGCTAACCATGTCTGAAGTATTTCCTAACAATCTATATGCCTCTTTAACCTTGGTTCTCAAGCTTCATACCATCCAAACAGGATGATCTGTTTGTTCTTAATGTACTGCACATTCTGTTCTTATCAGTATGTATTGATTGAAGGTTATTTACTCAAACTGTGCACACATTGTGAAGCCTGCTGTAACATGGCTGCATTTCTAGACTTATGCAAAAGGAATACTGTATTTTTGTCTGACAAATGAAACTTGACCTTAAACTGGGATACTAGGATTGCAGGACTGGGAGTGTGGGCAAGTAAGGGAAGTAAGTCGCTGCTGGTGTGGTGGCACAGAGATACAGATTTTTGATTGGAACAGCAACTATCCAGGTGATTATGAGTCTTGCTAAAGGACAAAAGGGATATCAGTTTACATTCTAAAAGACTTCTGACAAGAGGTAATCATGTTTTATATGAAAGTGGAAGGGTGGAAGCAGTTTCTTGCGTACACAGGCATCAATGACCTAGTAGAAAAGAAAGTTGCATTGGTAACATTCAAGGCAAGCTATGTGACTGAGAGAGGGACAAAGAGGAGGGAATCACAGTACAGTTCTGAGCACTATTGCCTGACCTAGTAGGATGAATGGCTAGGAAGTAGACAGTGCATAGCTACCACAGTGGACAATAGTGATGGGCTTGAGGCTTGTGAGACATGGCAGACAGAATAGCTGTATACCATGGACATATTCCTTGTTAGTACATGAATAACTGTATAGTTCTGATATTTCAGGAATCTTTCAAAGATTATAAACTTGGAACAAGATACCACAGTCATTCTGTACTGTTAAACAAAAATATTGAAGCAACACAAAATCGCCGACCAGCTACACAAACAGTCATAAGTATTAGTTGATTTTTATATGTTATTCTTTTATTCTTTTCTTTCTAGAACTTTTCAAGTACCTTCCTCTTCTGTTAGGTTTATCCCCTCACATGTTCATAGGTTCATAGGTGTGTACTAGGCTAATGGCCCTGGTACAAACCTATGAACCTATGAACATGTGAGGGGATAAACCTAACAGAAGAGGAAGGTACTTTGAAAAAGAATAAAAGAATAACATATAAAAATCAACTAATACTTATGACTGTTTGTGTAGCTGGTCGGCGATTTTGTGTTGCTTCAGTATTTTTGTTACTGTACAGAATGACTGTGGTATTTAAAATGATTGAGATGTCTTTTTCTGTGTTGACACAGACTGATGATTTATAACAACTACACATTCATAATCCATTCTTGCTTTCAGTGGACTCAACATAACTGTAAACACTTTGCCTATTTTTACATGTTTCTGTATAATAAGCTTTTCATAAGTTTTTTATATCACTTCTTCACATCAGGATTTTTTAAGGCAGTGAAGGCTTTTGGTGTATTAAGTTTCTTGATTTTAAGGCTGTGTGTTGCAATATCAACTTTTCACATATTGTTTGGCCCTCTGAACGATTCCTCTGTATTTATATATATATATTCTGCACTGCTTACAGGACTATGCAAATATTCTTTTTTATTGTTAGGCCTATGTAATACTTCAGTGATGTTTTAGAAATCTGACTAGTAGTGTTCAACCCATGGTAGAGACCACAAGAAACTTCCTGAATAGAAAATGTGGACCACTGTCACAGTGTACACAGAACAGAGCTGCTTTCTGATATATATTGTACAATTGAAAACTCTTCAGAATGAAATATTTTAATTATATGACCATCATGTTGCACTAATACCTCAAAAATATGCATCATGCATATATGTGTGTGTTTGTCTCTGTGTATCTAAACAAATAAATAAATGTGTATATTATGAAAGGCTGTATATATGTCACAACATAATACATAGACAAAGTTCATCTACAATCAGTTTCATCATAAACAAAACAAACAAAATACATCAGTTGCAAATGTAAATGATGCTTTTATGTTTGTGATTAACCAGTACAATAAAACACATACTAATAAATAAAAAAGTATATCATAAACTATATAAACCCATACTCTGCACGAAAACTTCCAATACAATTCTTTTATAAGGGGTCTTTTATCCCTCACACCCCCTGACATAGGGACTTTGATCCCATATCCCTACATTTTACATATATTACATTTATTTAGTTATTTATTTATTTATTTTATTTATTATTTATTTATTGACATTTGATTACAGGGTGACTGGATATAAGCCCATGTTAGTGGATGCCAGGGAGGAAAAGCTCCAAATTATTACAAAACATTTTAAGAACAATAATTTTACAATCTTCAAAAATAAAACAAAACATCTGCAGTTTAAATTATAACAAATTAGACACAATATAAAAGCATTGGTTAAGAATCAATATAATGTATATGACAATCATTTAATATTTGGAGAAATTTTAGACAGCTTGCAGAGAAATTAAAGGTAAGTTAGTCTAATACAAATAAGAACTGATATATAAAGTGAGGGGAAAACAGGCTTATGGCACATTTAGAGATAAAGTCAGGAAAGAGAATTAGATAGCAGTAAGGAAGAAAGTGATGAAGGGAGAGTAAGGAAGTATAAGGAATGAAAAGGTACTTGTTCACATTTAGGGATTTATTTTATCCTGGTTTTGAGCAAGAACAGAGACAGATTTTATCTAGGAAGTCTTTCATAGTGTTTTTGGAAGATGGAAGGGAGGGTATAGACCTGATTGATGCAGGCAAGGAGATTCAGGACTTAGCAACCATGTACGAGTAAAGACAATTTTATTTATTTTTTTATTTGACATTTTTTACCAGGATAGCCTGACTGGGTCAACAGAACCCATTTTCAGTGAAGACCCAGGGAGAAAAGTTCCACATACAGATATATAAAAACATTGCAATATAAAATACAAATACAATTATTTAAAACATTGCAAGACATACTAATGGCATTAAAATTCATTCCAATAGACTTCTGGTAGTACTGTGAGAAATCAACTGACATTATAAGATGGGTCATGTGATGTGGCACTAAGTTATTGTACAGTAAACGTTTAGGAGTTCAAGTTAACAATCATGATTACAGATTAATCGTGCAGAGTGGATGGGAGCTATAATAAACTTCTCATGGTGTTGCAGTAAACAACTCATTTTGCATATTCCTGATTTACTGGTTTGCAGTATTACTGTTTACTGCAACATGTTACATAGAAGATGCAAAGCATGTCACTCAAGAATGCTAATATGGGTTTAAATTAGGGAGATTAAAGAGAATAAAATCAGTGCAGACAGACTGGGAGTTTAAGGAAACAGAAAGAGGAGAGGGTAGAGGATGGATTTGCTAGGTTTATAGATAGGCAGAAGCCTTTGGTCATTGGATCACAGTGACCGACTTGGAACATAGTATTGTAGAATTTTTTTTTAGTGTTGGACAGGCAGATGGATGCTAGATAATTGTATATATGATAAGAAGCTGTGTATATGTTAGTTGATGTGGCAGTTCTAACTAATTTAGGCTTTTTGGTGCTATTAAAGCATCCCAAGCTAGAGGATTTGGAGGAGTAGTGAGTTACAAAGCCATGTTTAAATGAGAGTGGAATCATTTGTGTATTGTACTGTTGTGTGGAAGTATAGATGGTGTGGTGAAAATAAAGAGGAGGGGGGACCAATGATAAAAGCTTGTACACACACGGTGGTGACTGGGGAGGGAGAGGAGCAGTGCAGTGCCATTTTATGATACTTACTTACTGGACTAGTAGCTTTCGAAGCACCAAAAGGGTGGGCTGAGACAGACCTAGTGGGGGCATTTGAAGTAGAAGTTTGCTGTGATAAACTGTGTCAATGATTGCATGACTGTTTAGACAGCAACCTGACTATAGCATAACTCAATCTGCTCTGAGTTACAGCACAATGACACTAAATATACAGAACCAACTGATATTGCCAACATCCGCACATCTTTATATGGGAAGAATGTAAAGTTCCTGTAATCACAGCTGTACAGGTAAAAACCTCACTCTCCAAAGCCAAGAACGCAGCATCCATGGGACCTGACAACATCCCAGGCTGCCTTCTACACAAACTACAGAATGAACTGGCACCCCACCTAAGTACCATGTTCAATCATAGCCTCACCTCAGGCTTTGTGCCCATTGAATGGCATGGTTATCTCCCATTAGCCTGACGAGCCTGATCTGCAAGGCCATGGAACGTATCATCATGATGGAACTCATAAACAAAGACATTGGAGATCTCCAAACCCTGGAAAAGGCAGATCATGTCTCCTAAACCTGATAGACTTCTTTGAAGTAGTCACCAAAGCCATAGATGAGGGTAAGGTAGTTCACACAGCCTATCTAGATCTCGCCAAGGTGTTCAACACCATACCCCACTCTGGAATTATAGATAAACTCACTAAACTAGGTATAAATCCCTATGTCACAAGATGGGTTGCCAATTGGCTTACTGACAGAAGCCACACTGTGAAAGTAGCAGACTCCAAATCAGACTTCAGACCAGTGACAAGTGGAGTACCACAGGGTTCAGTCCTGGGTCCTCTCCTGTTTGGTATCTACTTCTCTGAAGTACATGCTAACACAGAAGGTCTTTGGCTAACTAAATTTGCAGATGACTGCAAACTAGGAGCCATAATCAAAACTTCAAATGATGTGGACATCCTACAAAAGGGCCTCACTGAGACAGATGCCTGGTGTCAAAGCCATGGTCTCAAGCTCAATGCCAAAAAGTGCATTGTCATCTTAACACTGAAAGTGTGATAAGAGACATCCTTCTACATGGCATACCTCATCACAAAAGGTTTCTCATCCAGAAAAAAAGAGGTCATTGTTCCCCTCTACTCATCACTCATTAGACCCATTATAGAATATCTGCTACAACTGAAAAGGCCGCAAAAATACTTCACAAAGAGGATTACTGGCCTCAAACAGATGCCTTATGCAGACTGTCTCAAAAAACTCCAGCTTTACTCTGTCACATATACAAAGCTATGTCAAACCCAAAGCTGTTGGACATGCACCACTTAAAGTAATCCCAATCCCTCCGAGCTACATGCTCTAGGGACCTAAACCTTGTCACCACAATAAACAGAACATGCTGGAGGGATAGATTCCTGTCCAAGAGACTTCCCATACTCTGGAACAGACTACCTATCTATGTCAAACAGAGCTCCTCATTAGCACTCTTCAAGAAAAATCTTGATGATTGGATGGATCACTTCTGTGATTCTGCTTGACATACCTATGAACCTATGAACTGCACTGACTCAAATTTTAAAAACCAGTGATCAAACATATTTATTTATACATACATATATATATATATATATATATATATATATATATATATATATATATCTTTATATATATATATATATATATATATATATATATATATATATATATACACACACACACACACACATATATATATATATATATATATATATATATATATATATATATATATATATATATACACACACACACACACACACACACACATATATATATATATATATTTATATACACACACATATATATATTTATATATAAGTGGTCAGCAATTCAAATTATGGAAGAGAAAAAAAACTGGTACGGATGAATAAAATTCATCTGATTGCAAGCACTTTAGTTTTGGCAAGATTGCAGCAAGATTGCACTATTGTTGGGCTCAGAAAATTTGCCCTTTCACCACTGTAGTGCAATCTCATAGTTGGTATTCATAATTAGCAGGGACATGATTCCTTGATGTAAAAATATTTATCTTTGTTTTTCTGTATTTTCAGTCAGCTAATGATTGACCAGTTTCATTTTGTCACACACACACACACACACACACACACACACACACACACAACCACAGGAGAAGTCTGATTCTTTGACAGGATGACCTCATCACTGTGTTGCAGAGAAGATATTTCTGTTAAAAGTAGGATAAAATGTAGCTGTGTGCAAAGTTAACTGTATTCCCCTAAGTGGAAGTGGGTACAACATCTTTGACATTTGAGTGTTACTTACCTGTCACTGTACCCCCCATGCACAAATTTCCTATGGTGAGAAACAACCCTCCTGCCTATCCTGTTACACAATCTAAAGACCACAGTAGAAGTCACAAACACCACAGGAGAATTCAGAATGTAATGATGTGAAAAAGCGCTTTTGTAATTAGTAAAAATTCACTGTTTGGAACAGATGGGTACACAGGACAATGTAACAACACTGTGATTGTCCCATGTAATGACATACTTTGCTGCTTAGAGTTATATACTGTCCTTCGTGTACATTGTATTACTGTGAGGGACATGTATCTGTTTCATAGTATGGGATGCCAGTGATAATTCCAGTTGTAAACCAGTGGATTATCAATCAAGCATTCCTGCCACTTCATTCTGGGATGATTACACAATTGGCTTGACTCACATTTGCACATTGACAAGACAAACAAACACTTCCTACATAGGACAGTGCACTTTAGAATAACTGGGATAGATTATGTCTGAATAGGTTAACCAACATTGTAACACAGTTGCAAGCGTAACCATTGAAGTGCAGATATACATTAACAGACTGAATTGAGTCAACATCAATCTTAAATCAAGATACTTTGTTATCAAAATTCAATACAGACATATAAACACTGCGCTACCTAAACAAAGAATTATTTGCTGTAAATAATTTTTTACTCTCTGCCTTAAGTGTAATGCTGCCCAGCTCAGTTGTGGTGCTTATGGCAAAGTATTTGCCCATATATAATCATATCTTGAGTTGTTATACTTACAACAGGAATTATCAGTAGTCTACGGTGCTCTTTGCTGACTTAAAAGAAGCAATATACTCATGCAACCACATATGAATCTGATGGCATACAGAACAGATATATGTTATGGTCATGTTTTATTTGTCATTACAGTTGCAGCTGTCAGTCCTTATAAAAATGCTACAGGTGTATTATGAAACACACAAGGGACTAAACAAGCTGTTGCTGATGCACACATGGCTTATAAAAACATTTTGGAATCAAAGAGGTTTATTGGATGACACAGAAGTGCTAGAAAGAAGTGGACAGTTGGTATCAGGAATAGAGAGTACAGAAGTAATAGCACATTAGTTGATGCTTCATTTATGCTCATATTTGTGTTGTGTTACTGTTTGCTTTAGCAACATATTTATTCAGACAAATCAGTAGAAGACAGGCTTCACAATATGGAGCAACTTCTTAAGTATAGCACCAGGATACTGGTGTGTTAAGGAAAGGTGTAACCAACATTTACACCCACAGGAGTCACAGAAAACTTTCAAAAACAGTTCTGCATACATCTGGATTTGAATCTTGAGAGCAGTCCAAGAAAAACATACAGGCCCGATTATTGTCTAAACACACTACGTAAGAAGCCATACTTCACAAAGTTCCCATGTGACAGCATATTGCAGGAAATGAGAATGCATGTATTTGTCTTCATTACTCTCTTGCCATCTGTACGCTGTACATTCAGCTCTTCAGCTTGTTGAAAACTAGATTAACTGGACTATGCATAGCCAAGCACAGCAGCATGAAGGGCACCTGAGTAATGTGGCCAAAGGTAAGACTTCACAAGATTTTGCCATAGGCTGTGTACTTCCATTTAGCCTCAGCTGCAGTCGATGCTCAGTGCCAGACATTGTGCAAATACACCGGAGCAAGACTAATGAGACAGAATGGAGAAGATACATAGACAGGGGAGAGGGCAGAAGGGACCAAATAGCTTATGACAGGAGGAGGACGATGCTAGCTCATAACAATAATAGGCAAAAGCTACACGTATAATAGTGCACTAAAAGCAGTCATTAACTAATGCCTGGATTAGAACCACTGAAAATAGGCAACCATTTGTCTATAGGTCTGAGTATTATCTCTTCAGGCCACAAAGGAATTCCTACATCACACACCTTAAATAACTCAGTTGAAGGATAGTGACAACTTAGTGAAGCAGAAAGAGATACAGACAGATGGTGAGAGGAATAACAATATTTTTTGTGGAACATGTAAGACGATCTGTTTGGTGTGTTACTCTTACTTATTATCTCATTACTAAGCTGTCATGTTCTGTAAATAAAGTGCTTCCTACAGGGATCAAGAAGGGGCAGAAGAGTGCAACCAACATTAAAATATAAGCAGGATAAGGGTGGCTATCAGTCTAAAAATGGGAATTATCTCAACACAACATATGGGAACTTCTGGTTCATTACATCCAGCGGCCTAAGAACTGTTACAGTAAGTGTTTCATACTGCCTTTAGTCTGTATTCCCATAGTACTGTGGATTTAACCACATTTGCATGAATGTAACAGGACTACTGTGACTAAAATTAAAATCTTCAGCTTTTGACATATAAGTTAAACAACATTCACTGTCACTCAGCATTGGTGTGTGATGCCAACTTCCATGTAAATGCTAAAGAGAAACAGTGAGAGCCTTTCCATGGGACATTTCTGTTCACGTGTGAGAAATCACCAGAGGTATCCACTTCATCAGGACATAAATGAAGAATTGAATAAAAAAATTCATGACTTTGGACAGTCACTATACCAGGGATGGGTGACAACAACATAATAATGTTGTATAACCATTTGGGGCAAACCAAGAGTATTAAGAAGACAGATGAAGTGGAGTGCTATGTATGGTGTGTATTTTTTTGTGAGACAGATGCCCATTTTCTATATTTTTCCAAAGTGAGAAGAATGTTTGTGAAGGGGCTTAGGAATATTAGGGCCAGGTTGGTAGGATAGGTTAGGAAGCAGGTGTAGACATACAGTTCATAAAATGCATACACAGATGGTGATGATAGAAACAAAGGGTTGGGGGAAAGCATGATTTAGGATGCAAAGGGGACACTGGAGGTGCACCCATGTCCAGCTTGAGAACAGTGAGCATCTAGTCCTCACCCTTACAACTATCATCATGTCTCCTGTGTTAGTTGCCTGGATCAGTGCTGACATGGCATCAGTTTAGCAATGCTTTGCAGGACCTTTTCAACTTTGTCAATTTGGGCACTGAGTTCCCTCTCCGTTATATCCTCCTCCAGCCCTGTCAGCTCTGGCCAGGTGACAGAATCACCACCTCCACTCATAGTGATCCTGGAGTGTACCATTGCACCAGCAGACAGTTGTGAAGGCAATGCTGATAGGTTTTGACCACGGAGTGCTGGGTGTCTGTGCTTCCACATGTGGAGGCATGGTGGGCCAAGCTGCAGGTTGGTCTACTACTCTGTGCCACTGGTCATTTTGTTTTCAATAGAAAGGTATTGAACCAGAAGAATTTTAAGATATACATATATATATATATATATATATATATAAAATATATATATATATATAAAGAGATAGGGGAGACAAAAATAGAGAGAATAAGATCCATGGCATGTCACATTATTTTATTTCTTTCAGTACATAAACTTGAGAATGTTATAAGTAATGGACAGTTCCCACAGCAAGCAGCGACAGTTAGAGAGACAATTAATTTGAATTCACGATATCGTAACCCTGACAACAGTACAGCAGATGACAATTATTTTGAAGCATCACCAGACAACAACAGTGCTGTTAATAGCAGTACCCCAAGGGCCGTTACTCTTCCCCCACGTAACCCACCTCAAAATAGACCCAACAACAATAAGCCTAACTCGGCTTCTATGGGAGATCATTTTTTTATTGCAGAGTCCAACAAACAGGGAGGTTTCCATGAATATTTGCAGAGGAGAAGAAAGAGGCAGAGGTTGAGGGAGAGTGGAAGGCAGGAACAGTGCTCGAAGTCAGAGACTATATTAATTGGTTCCAGCACGTCCTGTGCCTCGTACACTCAAGACATTTTCAATTTAACTGATAAGTCTTTAGACCCACACAGCAAGAATACTTTACTTAAAGGTCTTAATTTTATTCCCTCTCAGAGGGCTTCATAACAAATGTTATTCTTAATCCCCCACTCAACCCTACTTTGAATATCTTTTCCAGGGTTTGTGAAAGGGAAATCAGGCCAGCTCTTTCTAACAAAACACAGTACAAGTGGTTAAACCTGACTAAGGAAGAAGATAAAGCTTTAGGGAGTTTAAGTAGAGATTCTGATATTAGGATTATGAAAGCTGACAAAGGAGCTGGCATAGTGGTTATGTATACTAGGAGTTATAATAATAAAATGGAAACTATCCTTTCTAACAAAGTTAAATATAAAGAAGTTTCACCTGCAGACATTTCCAGGAGCTTTCTTTCAATTGACAATATTAACAGACCATATCAAGAAGATTTAATTTCAGAGGAAGAAAGGGAGTTTATGGAAGTGAAATTTCCACAGCTAGGCAGAATGTCTGGGATCCCAAAGACTCACAAAGACCCAATAGATCCCCCTCAAGCATATTGTAGGATCTAGAAAAAACTAAGACAGAATTTATTTCAGCTCTTTTGGATTTTTTTCTGAACCCTTTGGTTCAGAAATCACAATTCTACCTTAAAGACTCCTGGAAGTTTTTAAACAAAATCTTTACATGCCCAGCCATTGAAGAAGAATGCATATTAGTCACACTTGACATCGTAGCTCTTTACCCTACCATTCCATATCGGGAAGGTTTAGAGTATATGTTGAATTTCCTGACCAAACACACGAGCACCCCTCCCCTTCGGGCAGACACCTTAGTTACTTTACTGGAGCTAGTTCTGGTTAATCATTTTTTCTCTTTTAATGGTGTTATTTATCAACAACTTGAAGGGGTGGCAATGGGAGCCAAAATGGCTCCCGCTTATGCTAACTTAGTGCTAAGCTCTTGGGAAGCAGACACTCTATGCAAGACTGAAGGTTTTCAGTGTCAGGGTATACACACATTACATTAATGGCATTTTTTTATTTGGGAAGGGACTGAATTAGAGCTGGATAATTTTCTTGACAGGGTTGGCCAGACTATCTGTTTCTTAGATTTTACCATCTCAGGTAAAGGGAAAGAAGTTAATTTCCGTGACGTTAGTTTGGCCAGGGATCCTGTTTCTTTTAAGTTTTCTTCCAGCATTCATAGAAAGAGTACCTTTCGGAACAACTACTTAGACTTCGCTAGCCAGCATCCCCTTTTATGAAGAGGAGTATTATTAATGGGCAGTTAGCCAGCATCCCCCTTTTATGAAGAGGAGTATTATTAATGGGCAGTTAGCCAGCATCCCCCTTTTATGAAGAGGAGTATTATTAATGGGCAGTTAGCCAGCATCCCCCTTTTATGAAGAGGAGTATTATTAATGGGCAGTTAGCCAGCATCCCCTTTTATGAAGAGGAGTATTATTAATGGGCAGTTAGCCAGCATCCCCCTTTTATGAAGAGGAGTATTATTAATGGGCAGTTAGCCAGCATCCCCCTTTTATGAAGAGGAGTATTATTAATGGGCAGTTAGCCAGCATCCCTTTTATGAAGAGGAGTATTATTAATGGGCAGTTAGCCAGCATCCCCCTTTTATGAAGAGGAGTATTATTAATGGGCAGTTAGCCAGCATCCACCTTTTATAAAGAGGAGTATTATTAATGGGCAGTTAGCCAGCATCCCCCTTTTATGAAGAGGAGTATTATTAATGGGCAGTTAGCCAGCATCCCCCTTTTATGAAGAGGAGTATTATTAATGGGCAGTTAGCCAGCATCCCCCTTTTATGAAGAGGAGTATTATCAATGGGCAGTTAGCCAGCATCCCCCTTTTATGAAGAGGAGTATTATTAATGGGCAGTTAGCCAGCATCCCCCTTTTATGAAGAGGAGTATTATTAATGGGCAGTTAGCCAGCATCCCCCTTTTATGAAGAGGAGTATTATTAATGGGCAGTTAGCCAGCATCCCCCTTTTATGAAGAGGAGAATTATTAATGGGCAGTTAGCCAGCATCCCCCTTTTATAAAGAGGAGTATTATTAATGGGCAGTTAGCCAGCATCCCCCTTTTATGAAGAGGAGTATTATTAATGGGCAGTTAGCCAGCATCCCCCTTTTATGAAGAGGAGTATTATTAATGGGCAGTTAGCCAGCATCTCCCTTTTATGAAGAGGAGTATTATTAATGGGCAGTTAGCCAGCATCCCCTTTTATGAAGAGGAGTATTATTAATGGGCAGTTTGTGTGACTTAGCAGGATTGTCAGTGAGGATATTTTTCTTAAAGAAAGTCTGTTTCTTAAATGGTTATTTTTAGAAAAAGCATTACCCAGAAAATTGGTTAATGACATCCTCCCTGATATTTCTGTTCACATACAAAACAAATATCCTCCCATCCTTAAATCTGCTTTCAGCCCTAAACACAGACGGTTCTTTGAATGACCATTCCAGATTCCCACTTCCCATCTCCGTTGATGGAGGGACTATTAGAGAGATAATGTCCAGGAACTGGGGAATTATTAACAGTACCCCTGATTTGGAAAGAATCTTGGGTCCCAGTCCTAGCTTTTGCTATAGAAAGACTGTGTCCCTGAAGTCAGCTTTTGAAAAGAATACCCCTTTGATTACCGGTACCCCTTCCCAGGGTACAAGTATGTTCTGCTGTGGCAAGTCTGTGTGCTGCCCATTCATTGCTCAAGGGTATGTGTTCTGTTTACAAAATCCCAAACTAGAGATTCAGTTTCAAGAAGCTCCATGATTGCAGTCTACCTTGCACTGTATGACTGCTGCAAAGCGTTTTATGTGGGCAAAACCACAAAGAAATTAAGTGATCGTATTACAAAACACCAACACTTAGAAAGAGAGACACTAAGAATGCTTTAGCTAAACACACTTTTAATAATGCACAGTGCAACACTTTCCATTTTGTGGTTCTTGAACATGTTTCTTTGCCTTTTGGTGACTGCAATCCTCTTCTGGAAATTAAAGAATTGAGATGGCAATTTAAATTACAGGCAGACATACTCCCTGGACTCAATGGAAACCCTAAGGTTATAAGCATCCTTAATTGTATTAGATAGGGAGGACACACCCCCTCCAGAATGTAAATCTTTTCCCCACTACTTCTTATTTAATTCCACCATTATTCTGATGAAGTCTGATTGGTTAACACTAATTTAACAAATGAAAGCACTAAATATCTTCATATTTTTCAGACTGTTTTGGATTCTATCTTGTGGCTTGTTTGTATCAAAGTAGTTTTTAATGAATCAAACTATTCATCTCAGTGTCATTATTGTGCCAGCATCTGATGTATTTTAATTGTTATAGAGTGTAGTTTTGCCTCAAAGACTGTGGACAGTTTTCCTGCGTTTTAAATATGATAAATGACTATGTACACCTTTGCCACATCCATATATGATGGGAAGTTATTCATGCCCAATAAATAAATCTCAATGCTAGTAAAAATAGCAGCCTTTATTTTACTATGCCATATAGGATACATGCATTCACATGTAATAATTGCACTTACCATAATTGAATTGTTAAGGACGTTCATTATTGCTGTTAATATTTTAGAAATACTGTTCTCTAATAAAACCTAATTGCTGCTTCTTGGTATTGAACACACACATCTTGAAGCTGATATTCTCATTGCCTAATGCACAACAAGAGCAACTGGAGAAGGCATGCATGTATGATATCAAAATTCAGGTATGCACGCTCAAGGTGCTAGGGAATGAGGGACTGAAAATACTTTTCTGGCTTGCATTTAGACCTGAGGCATACTTGGTCCATGCCTGTCTGAGGTTAGCTCATCTCTCCTGATATGCCTCACAGTCTGCTGCAATTTTCTAGGAGCTGTAGAGTAGAGAAAAAGAAAAGAACACGTATGAAAGCATGATGAATAACAGTCTTGGCTGTCTAATGCATGCTATATCAATGAATGTTGATGGGTCAGTATAGCTACCCAACTGAGGGATACTTGCACTCTTAAATTCATCCCCTCACTCACTTAGGAGGTCCTGCTTGTGCTTGTTTTGGGCTACTATAGTGACGACACATTGTTTTTCAATGCATGGAATGCCAGTTATACTGGAAACAGCCTTAGACAAGACATTCCAAGCATCAACCTTACACTGAAAACCAGTAAAATCTCCTTCCAGTAGCCTACATCTGTACTGCTTCACAAGGATTGTCACAAAAATCCTGAACTCAACACCCCACCTTTGTGCCCTACATGTAGCACTGTCATCTCCATTGCCAGCCATGTCTGCAGAAGTTAAGCTAACAATATACATTTGAATTGACACCCAGTTAAGATCTTACATAACAGCTTGGGTGCAAGGATGCACAGTCTTGCCAGCTTTGTGTAATTGCAAGCATATGGATTATTTGGCATACACATTAGCAGTACTTACATCAAATCACAATAAAGGTATGAAATATGGCATGAAATTTGCCATGTGTAATGCTCATCCAATTAACACATGTTCCAGTGTTCAACAATGAAATGCTTAATGGCTTGGCTTGTAATCCTTGATGTTTTGGGAAGATAAGTAAGATAATTTGTGGCATATTTTGATGTTGGGACTTACAGACTGCTAAAACCATGTTGTACCAGCTTAGAATCTATCCTATAGGATAAAGAATGTAAACATTGGATCTTGGGCTTTTACTTTTCATTGCCACAGGAGCTCCTTCCTTTTTAGCATGGTAATTAGAGTTATACTACTCTTAGAATGAATGGAACTTTACTTCAGAGAAGCCTGTATATGTGTGAATTTAAGTAGTCCTGGGACTGCATTCCTATGTAAAAGGCAACACTTCTGTATGTAAATATATTTCAGATGGATGGAGTTGCATGACCTGAGTAATACAGGTTGGGGTATTCTACATATACATTTCACAAGGCATACTGTCTTAAACAAATAGTCAGGATGTGTGATGAGTCATAATGATTTTAACAAAACTAGTGAGCCCATCATACATATACAAGAACATTTTAAATTAAATACCCCCATTGTCATGTTTACACATTGTACACACATAATTTTGGGTTTATATGTGAAACAATGATATATACTAAATATGGATGTTTTGTTATGCAAGCATTACTGATACATTGCTTGCAATAAACATATTTATCATTCTCATTTGTATTTAGGTTTATATTCCTAATCAAAATGTTGTGAGAAATGGCATTCTGACACCCTTTGTAAAAAGGGTCTGTTAGTTGGATTTGAACCCTTAATCAGGGTGCGTTTTTTATCTAAGCTCACTGTACTTATACATTGTGCTACAAAGATAGGTATTTGTGAGGTGGAATTACTCCAGTCAGTACTGTCCAGAGTGCTGAGAAAAGTGCACAATTGTCAGGTGTGTTTGCACTACAGAATGCAGCCTAAATTAAAATGTTCACTTTTTTCTTTAGGCAGTAAAACATGTCTTCTTGCTGCCGAGTGCAGCACAAAAGCAAGAGGCATTAGAAAAGATATGAGAGAGAAAAAACTGACACTGAAATTAATTCAGTCAGTGGGTATGTCTAGCAATGGCCAGAGCAAGGAGTGTAGTCAAGTGACTCATTCATTCTTCTCACATCGCCATACAATTTCAGAAATGTACATTGTGGAACACCTTATCAGACTTGTAGTTGTAGTGGAGTAAAAACACAGAAGGCAATAACAAAAAAAAAAATACTAAAATTGTTAAAGATAATTGAAAAGAACATGAAATGAATCAAAGTGTATACCTAGCAATGAGCAGGGAAGTAGTGTATTACAGTGACACAGGCAGCCTTCTCATATCTCCTTCCACATCACAGCTATCATTTCTGTCTCACAATATCAGGACTCTATGTAATGCCATGGTAATGACAAAGGGGCAGGGAACTGCAGAAATGATATCATTTTTGACACAGCACACACAACTAATAGTGACAACATTTAAAATGGCATATTTGTCTATAAAGATTACTAACTGGGAGATATGTTGCTATAATCCATATGTAAGAGAATTCTTCATATGTCATGTTACTTTTTTGTATTATCACAGCTTACAATTTTTGGATTTTACCTCCTTAATATCACACATCCTTAGCAGTGTTGTGATTACTCAAGTTTCTCCCCACAACACATTCATACACCAAAATGAGTGTCAACAATTATTATAACCTCCCTCAGTAAAATGATCTGTAAACAGGATTCAAACACTGCATCAGCTGTACTCTTCCTTTAAGCTCGCTTCTTTTATACCTTATGCCACAGATACAGGTAGCTGATAACTTGAATGTCTTCACTCAGTACTGTCTAGAGTGCTGCGGAAAACACACCAATGCTAGAATCAATTGTACTACTATGGCTTTCCAAATAAAATGCTGCTGTTCACTGTTACTGACATCTTCCAGTCAATGGAGCCTAGGGTTGCCACCTTTTCAAATGCTGAAAGTGGGACATTTTTGGGACAAACTTCAGATTTTGCAGGCCAAAATTTACCCATGGCCAGTACAAAGGACAGAACTTCACTTTTTGCTTAAATAAAAGCTTATTCTTGTAGCATTTTAGTTGCTTATTCTGTTTCTTATAACATTTAGGTGTTTCAGATACAGAATAACTGTTTTATGCGACTATTACATAAAATATAGGAAATTATTTTGCCCTAAAATCTCAGGACATTTACCATTTTTACAATTTTTTTGCAGGGCACAACTGCCCAAAGAGGGACTGTCCCTCGCAAAGTGGGACAGGTGGTAACCCTAATGGAGCCCAATAGCAAATGGCATGCAAAAGATAAAGAAAAAAAAATTTAAATCAGTACTTTAAATGTACATTTCTTACGTTTTCCCAACTTTGTTATCATGCAACAGTAACCTGTATGAATTTGAAACACCAAACCAGGTTATTAAGCACACTCATTTGGAAATATTTCCTATATTTACCACACACACAGACATATACTAGCAAGAAGAAAAAGTAAATTAGATGTTCTCAAAATGTGACATTATAACAAGTCACATTGAAAGTGCAATAGAAGTAACTTCTGAAAGTTGTCCTTTGTCATTCACCAGTGTTTAGATGAGTGGGATATTAGCAACTGTTAGGCTACCCATGTACTCACACAAAATTAAACGAATAGTGCAAACTCTGCAGCTTTATTCCTCTTTTTCTAAGCGTGCCTTATTCCCTTATCTATGCTCTCTTAAGAGCAATGCTGTCTCTTTTTTTTTTGTAGATGGTATCTGGATCAGTGAGTAATGTAATCCCTTGAATATGCACAACATTTCTTAATAACAGGTAGAAACTGTGGTCTTGCACTCTCAATGTATTTTCTTGATTTTGGTAAGTCTCTTCTGTCTGACACACACACACACACACACACACACACACACACACACACACACACACACACACACACACACACACACACACACAAAGTATACTTCAAAGAGAGGAGACTGTGAAACACTGATTGTTCCTCCAGACTAATTATTGACATCTGCAAGCCATTAGCAGATAACACTTCTTAATGCTCATCCTCACAGTGCTAGAGTATGTGCATGCAATCTGTATCTTGCCTGCACTTAGTACAGATTGTGGTATTCAGGAATGCTGATGCTTTAACACCTCATTTTCATAGTCATAGTGCTCAGAGAGCTGAATCTGCACTATATAAAGGTAATAGTGCAGTTAAGGAACTTGTATCATAATGGACAGACTGGATCCAGAGAGCTTGATACTGCTATATATAGTTTTGGGAGATTTATCTACTTTCTAAACTGTTGTTTTTTTTTTTGCCGGGGTATGCCGCTATTTTTCACAGAATTATTTTAGTTGTTAACATTATTGATTGATTGCAATGCCTAATACAGCAAGTGGTTTGCATGTCTGAATTTTCTTTATCATTTACTGTTGGCTTGAACCATGTATATCAGTTACTTGTATGCATTACAAAAGTATGTAAAGAATGCCACCTGACATACTGATATACATTTCATTTTCTAGGATCTGAACAGTTATTGCGAAATAATGTAGCATAACTTCTTAGCAAGGTTAGCTGGTTTTACATGTGTAGCCCGAAGAATGTGTTAAGGTTGTGATATCTACCTGCCTTCCCTCCACACTAGTGGGGATGCTGCTATAAAAGTTGTATCCATTTCTACTTGTTCATAGGTAGGTACTAGGCTATTGGCCCTAGGGCCTATACAAGCCCAGCCAAAAAGGTACCCAGGCTTTTGCCACCTAAGAAAATTATTTTCCTGTGCCCCTGTCGAGCAGAGCCACAGAGGTGTTGAATCAGTATTGTTAATGCTGTGATGTATTACACAGTTACACAACTGTTGTCCACATTACAGAACTGTTGTAACTGTTGATAATTAATTTAGTGGGGGGGGGGGTTGGGTCGTTCTTATCTTGTGTGTTGCCATAGGAAGCATTACCATTTCAACTTTGGTGTGCATGATGGATGCATACATTCATACATAATTGACTTCACAGCCATCCTCTTTGTGTATTATAAATTTCTTTTTTTGTCTTTTTTCTATTTCATCTCATTAAGGGCTATGGCACCCAAGGCATCTGTACCTCACAAAACACCATTCAGTAATGCAGAAAATGAAGTCATTATCGAGGCCTTCCATTGCTATGGTGCTTTTTTCTTAAACAGAAGTAGAAGTAACAAGTCTGCTCAAGACAGGATATGGCAGCAGGAGAGCATCAGCACTGTCAGAGGGCATGAACGGACTTACTCCCAGATATGACACAGGGAAGTGATATGATCATCTCTGTCCACCACAGAGCAGCTGCAGCTGCTGGTAAGAGAAGGCTATGGGGGAGAGAGTCCTGCTACGAAAACCACCAGTGACATGTCAGTTGGCACACTGGGTTAAGGCTGTGAGATGTAGTTCATGTGATCCAGGGTTTGATTCTCTCAGTCCTCATTTGCTTGCTGTGTGTCCTTGAGCAAATCACTTAAACCAAAATATTGTTCCTTAGTCAGTCCAGAAAATGGACTGCCTCCAGTGGTCCTACCTGGTTAACTGACTGTAACAGAGGAGCTCCTGTCCACTGTCAGAGATCCAGACAGTTCAGCAAAGGGTTCATACAGAATCATTGATGTTGGTGCTTGCTGTCCTTGATGAAGTTGTTTCCTGAGATTTATATTGTGTAACATGGTGCAGACTGTAAGTATTTGGGTAAAGGTACCTGGGTCATAGTACAGGGCACCTACTGATGTGTTTAGACACTGGAACTTTGATTTGAGCAATACAAACACATATTCTATGATATTTCTAGTTTGAGTGTGGTCCTCATCGTATCTTTGCTCAGTGGGGTTGTGTGGGTTTCTCATGGGTGTCATGAGCCAGGGCTCCAATGCATAACCTAAAATCCTTACTAGATGCTCTTGTGGAAAATCATCCATAGCAAACCTTGTGTACAGCTCACAGGTGAGCCATGTGCAAGTCATAACGACTGCTTGGGTTATCTGCACAGACAATGCAGATGACCCCTCAGGCATTACAGAGAACACAGTTTGTAGATTAATATCCTTTCCTGTTAATGTACCTTCATCCCCATTCACTGGGTGGTGCTTTTATTTCTATGCGTGTTCAGTCTATGATCCCCCAGTACTTCTGGGTAGTGTGCTATTGTATACAACTCCTGCATTGTTCTTGCTTTGTGCTTTGGGGTGCATGGAAAACAGATGTGATGCCTTGTATGTGTTAGCATTGCATTTAAAAATTGATATAATATTCTAGAAGCTCATGCCTATGATGCCTCTAATATAGCTCCTGTGGATCTCTGGAAAGTGCCAATGGCTAGTATATATAATGCTTCACATACTTCTGTTTCCTTTGAGATGGGTTATCCACAATTTTCCTGAGGCCTGAGATGGGGGCAGCAGAAGTTGCATTACTTCCTCCAGTGTTTCCTTGTCCACATGTATTGCACTGCAGTTTCTGTGTCATGCAGTCAGTGATAAGTCAAACAGAGTCTAAACATCTTTCTTATTCTTGTATAAGGTGTGGCAGCAACAGACGCAGTAGCTTGATTTAGTGTGCTAAACATACAGGATAATGATAGTAGTAGTAACCGCTTACATTTGTTTATCTAAGAGTAATTGTGCCTGGATTCCAAATGGTTTTGGAGTTTGGATAAAACTGAGCACTCAGTGTACATGGTTGCTTTATAGCTTCCTGAATACGTCTTCCATATTGGATTGGTTAATTAGCATGTAATTTGGTTGTTTATGCATTCATTCATATATTCTGTCATTTCCCTTTGCTTTGAGACTGTACAGTATGTGTAGATCCATTGAACACCAAATATTAAGTTATGTTAGTGTAGCTTTTAATGACTGTGGCCCAGTGGTTTGCAGAACCTAAAGTATGTATTTGTCAAAATGATCATTGTTGCAATAAAGGATTATGCAGTATTTTAAAATGTGCAATGAAAGTTCAGTTGTTGACACCAAGAATGCAGGTGGTAGATAATGGCATTAGGGTGTAACTGAAATGAATGAAATTGAGATAATAGTGATACAGTTTAACCTGGATCATTGAAACAAAGCTTTTGTGTGTAAATCTTTAAGATAACTTTCCCAAATTAAAGCAGCTTGTTTATCTTTTTGATTCATTGTGGAATGTTATTCCATCTGGCAATGTCTATTTTAGAAAATGATTTTTCATTTGTTACTAGGGCATGTTTTGGTCTGTAAATTTGGATAGCCTCTTTACTTCTGAGAGAATGTTTTTTATTTATATTTAGAAACTGTTTTTTTTTTTAGTGAAGGCCAATAATTTTCACTGAGTACTTTACAGGTTATATTATTTACCTGAAAAATTGCCCTGTGGTTACACTGTTTAACAGTTTAACCTCAGGTTATGTAATGTTATTCATTGTTGTCTGTTAAGTAAATAACACTGAGATTTTTTCAGCAGTTTCTAATATAATTGTACTTTGTGGTAACAATAATGCTGCAACAGATAGCTGATACTTTTGCTTGTGAGGCAGTATGTTAATGGCTATGGTTCGTCTGAAGTCTGTTCTTAATAGATGATCTATTTTGCATAAGAATTTAAATAGAGTTAATACCTTTTTTCTGGCTGATATTCATTATGTGGACAGAAGGAAAAATGATGGTCTTGAAATATTCAGAGGGACTTACTGAGTTGAAAAGAGAGGAGATCACCTGTTGGGTCTTAGATATTATTTGTGTTGGTGCTGGTTGTTATGGGGTTCCTAGGAGCATTGCAGTTTATGTTTATGGGCTGGTAGTTAAGCTGTTATTTGTAAGTCAGTTCCAGAGGGAGTAAAGATTACTTTAAAGACTTTAGTTAAGATATGAAAATGTTTATGGGCCCAGGTAATTACTATATCATCTGTGTATAGTGTACAGGTGATCTGTAGTAGATCCCAGGGAAGGTAGTTTATGACAAGAGAAAAGTAGGACTCTTAGAAAAGAATGTTGAGACACGCTCCTGGAATAAGTTAAATACTAATATCTGAATATGGATTGCCACCATGAATTTGGAAGTTCTATTGGTAAAATAATTGGTAAATATATGAATGACTTCATTTTAGAACACATGAGCAGATAATCTTTACGAAAGTATTGAACGGTTCACACTTTAAATACTCATTCCATACCTATAATTATAGTTCCTGTTAGTAAATTGTGATCCATATCTGCAAAGATCTGGTTTGTTAGGGTATAGATAGCAGTTGAGCTATTATATTTGGTTGAAAACCATATGATTTATGTCATGCATTCAAAGGTATTGCAACACTTCCTCAAAAATATATTTTTTGTAATACTTAAAAAAGGGACAGATATTTATAGTTGGTTGATGATTATTAATAGTAATGGGTGGAGGAGTATAAGTGTATGCTCAAAGCTGTGTGAAACATTTTTGCTATTCTTAATGTCTGATTATTAATGTAAGCAGAGGGTTTGCATAGTATAAAATTTCCAAGTTTGAGTAGCTTAGGATATAGTATGTGGTTTTGCGGGCTGTAGTGGTGCTCTATATTAGAAAGCATTTTTTCAAATTTTTTTTTTTTGCTTGATTGGAAATAGAATTGAGCATATGAATATTACCTATATAGTGGGATGTCTGATGCTGTGGCAGGGCTACTGTTACATAACATATTAAATAGAGAATACATGTTGCTCTTTAAGGCATTTATGATTTCAGTACAAAATCTGTTATTTGGAAAGGATCTGGGTAATACTTTATTAGTAATAAGAGTTTTGATTGCCTGAGAGAATTCTTGTTTGCACTAGGTATACTGTTTGAGGTTTTATGAATTAATTGCTTTTAGGTATATTGGTATACTAGTAGAACTGATCATAATACAGTAAAGAAGATGGTAAGTACCATATTTGTATGTATTATTGGATCATTTTTTTATTTGTTCCAGGTTTCTTTATGTATTTTATGACTTATTTTCGTTTAAGTGTTAATCATGGAATTCTATTGCATTATGACTTTCTTTTGCGAGTTTCAAATCAAATGTGACATAGGTGTGAGTATATTATAAAAATCTAAAATGCTGAAGATGGGTCTGTAGCATTGTACTGTGCGGGTCAGTTACTGAGCTCCAATAGTTATAAGAATAATTTTAGATAATTAAAATATAAATTATCCATGTGGTAATCATGCTTGCCTTTGCGTGACAGGACTGGACAGTGGCCACTCACTGAATTTGGCAGTAAAGAATATACAATTATAACATGCAGAGTAGTGATTTTACTTGCAGATAAGCTAGTCTTTACTAGTTGTAATAAGTTATTGTATATTAAATACCTGATAGGTTAAGATTTTTGTGGCCTTCTTCAAGCCATTTTTATATCTCCTAATAAGATTAGCTTATGGTGCTTGGAACCATAAATGATTTTGTTTAACATATTTTAAGTGATACTACTGAAGAAGGAAGCAGAATATATATGGTAGTTGGAAGGGTTTTGCCCACATAGTACTATATGTATGATAAGCCAGTTTGGCTCACAATCAGCAGTTGCATTACTCTTAACTATAAAACCAGGTGAGAAAACAGTTATTTTGTACTAATATTGGAACCCCCCCCACCATTTCTAGATACTGGATTATTGTCAGTGAAAGAGCGGTAGTTTGAAATATGTGTGGCAAAGCACCTCTAGCTATCCTTACTCATATGTCCTAACCCTAACCTGCCTGTAACCCCCAGTATAATCATTAACTTGCAAAAAAAACACTTTCCCTAACAGTACCACTCATCAGTGTTTCTAAAGTTAGTGGTAGATTTTTGCTTCTTGTGTACCAATAATAGATCTGCCATCAACCCATGCATGCATACGTATGTATGAACATGTATAAGTATATATATATATATATATATAAATATATCTATATATATATATATATATATATATATATATATATATATGTGTGTGTGTGTGTGTGTGTGTGTGTATATGTGCAGATTGCATCGATGTTTTAATGAGATGCTGGCACCCACTATTTTAGCACGTTTTCAGGTCCATAGTCATTGTCTCATTTAATCAGGTTCTCCCCATCATAAGTATTAGCACATCATTAGACTGAAAGAAATTAATGTTACAGTGACGAACATTGGATTAGTTGATATTTTGGTAAGGGATCTTTGAGCACTTTCGTTCCAGTAACATAATCCCTCCAGTGTGAACAGTACTGTTAGTCATGCAATTCTTAGCTGGATTGCAGCATATCTCATCTGTTTAATTCCTTTTGTATGCTATCAGTGCCTTACGTGATGGAGTTTGCTTTATCGTAGCTGCTGTATTGTGTTTTGAGACTCTCTGAAATCAACGAAGTGAGAGCATTTGACTTTCTTGTTTTATAATACTTTGTCTTTTTCTCCAAGCCTGTGCAACCTCAGAGGTAGTGTATATGTAGAGGGCAACAATGTGGGGGTGGAGCCACCACATCATACATAGTAAGAATGCACAAATCACTTACAAAATCTTTTTTTACTGTTTGCAGTATTTTTGTATTAACTATTTTGTAAGTGTTGTAAGGTTTAGATATTATAGTTGCAATATCTTATGTCTCAACAAACTAAGACATGATGCTTCTTACTAAATTCCTTTCCCATCTCAGACATTCCACAGTTCCATAAATAATTTTTCCTACTTTAATTTTCTAAATCTTCAAATCTTGAACTTTCTCTAAAAGCAGGATATCATGTTTAAGAGCAAAATTGATTTGTAACTCCTCTTCTTTAAATCTACTGCTTATGTCATTTAAAGTTGACATGTGTCCTTAATATGCTGACCCTCTCAATGAAGCATATTTTAAGTGAGGCATGTTGCTGATTAAATTCTTGTAAGGGTTACCACATCACCCTTAATTTTCCTTGTGAATTTTTGAAGAGTAAACACAACTTGCTGAAGATGTATATTTTGGACCACTAATCTTTGGAAGAGTAATTACCATGTGAGTAGGAAAGAAAACTTATTACAAATTTCCAGCAAATAAAGATTCAGATGTTAGTTCTCCATCTTATGAAAAAAACAATTACTCAACATTTTGAGTTCTGAAAGTGAAGAAATATTCTTAACTTTCACAGAAAAAAAAACAAAACAAAACACTACAATGAAGATGCATACTTGGTAGCCTTCTGGAATGGAAATTTCATCCATCCAAGCATTTCAACTTTTGTTTTCCTATTAGATAAACAGAAGGCAAAGGTTGCAATTTAATTTATTTTTTCACTTACTTACTTTTGCAAATTTATTTTGATTTCCGTTTATAAATTTGGCTGTGAGTTTTGCCATGCCTTTTTGTGACTCTGACTACACTGCTTGTACAAGGATTTACTTCCTGAATATGCATATGTATTAAGGCACTGCTCACAGCAAGAGGTTCGCCTGTTCGATTCTCGGCTGGAGTGCGGGGAGTACCTTCTGTGTGGAGTCTGCATGTCCTCCCCGCGGTTGGGTGGGCATTCAAAAGACATGCGTAAATGGGCATGCCTTTGTTGAAGGTTGAACGGTGACCTGGCACCTCGGCGTTCGTCAAAATCTACTACCAATCATTAGCAGACCAGAGTTCCGCTGTGGCGACCCCTAACTGGGAAAAGCTGAAAGACAACAGCAAAATTAAGGCACTATCTTGGATTACAGTGCAACATGATTCCTATTTATTTTATTTTGTTTCCCCTTATTATCAGTATTTGCCTTTATTTTGCACATCATTATATCTTCATACAGCCTTTTTTACTGAATGATTATAATTTCATTCACCCTGCACACATCCAGTGCTGCATCTACTATTAAATCTGACTCTCAAAAAAAGGTCACAGGTGAGAATGCATAAAGGTTTTTGGCCCATTTTTCATCATAAGAGAAGAAAAGGAGTAGCAATCTGCCCCTGACTTGATCACGTATCGTACCACAGACAGTTATATATCTTATTAAGCGAATCATGCATATCTCCACGCTCAAAATCTGTGCTCTGTTTTGGGCTTATTTATATAAGCATCTATAGTTTTGTGAGCTCCTTGAGTTGTAGTACAGAATAAACAGTAAGCGATGTGTGTGTGTGTGTGTGTGAGTGTGTGTGTGTGTGTGTGTGTGTGTGTGTGTGTGTGTGTGTGTGTGTGTGTGTGTGTGTGTAGGTGACACATTAGATTATGCTAGAAATTAACCTTTCTGTACTGTTATTTATTTTCTTCTCCTGTGATGCAAAAAAGGTCAAATACCATTATGCATCCTTATATGCATGAAGACTGCACATTCTATTTTTTCCAGTTTATTTGCAATTCTGCTTACAATAAGATATAGACTGAATATTTGGATTCACAGTTTCCATGTTCTCAGACATGTTACTGCTCAGCTTCACAGATATTAAAGTATGGATTTACTAAGTAGAAATGAAAATAAATCTCGCTGCCAAAAAATCAATAAAGATCGACGGTTCAGCATTTTATTGCATACAAAATCCAAACAACATGATTTCATTATGAAAAGAAGACACAAAATCAGAAAACAGTATTATTTTACTTGTTTAAATGTTAAACTGTGAATTAGATGCATTTTGATGTGAACTATTGTGAAAATATAATTTCAGAAATGTTTGGTAAAATTTTTCCTCAAAGTGCAAAAGACAAAATACACACAGTCTGCCCAAAACATATTCACATTAATCAAAGCACATGAAAATACACAGGAGAAATTATCAGTGCCAGTGCACTTCCCACCTTTGAAAGGTACAGAGTGGATCTACATCCTAAATTAGCTGTTCATCTTGACACCATGTAGTGCATATAGTTTTTATGAATTACAGTCAGGAACAACCTGTAAATGACAATACAGAACTGTTCAACAGGCTTTACTGCATGACAGTGACAAAAATATTTTTTGATGATCCAATATGCATCTTCTTTCTTTTTCACCTGTTTAAAGAGATGTACTACTGTTAATATCTCCAGAAAGTATAGTATTAAAGTGCCATACATTTTTAAATAATTATGCATGCTGTTAAATTTTCCTAAATGAAAACATTTGCACATTATATTTGCATCACATCTGCAATTACAATGCATTTGCCTACTGCTGTGAATATTACTATAACATGTATGAGCTACTGTATTCAACAGCTTACTAAAGCTCAGCTGCAAAACACAACCCAAGGGAGCATAAATGAAGCTAAGACTGTACACACTAATTGGCTTGCAACTCTTCTTTGGAGCTCAGGGTACTGAGGATGACATTGTTGCAGGCTATTTTAGCTGTGGCCACTCTGGTCCTTACTTGACAAAATAACTAGCACAGTTGTAAGGTTGTGGAAATATTCTATCAAACCTCATAGTGTCCCAAAATCCAGTTAGCACCTCTCACCTCCACATCCCACAGAATATCCCAAAAAGCTGTCCATGATAAGGTTCCACCGGTTTGGATGAAATGAAGGGTGTCCCTGTCCCTCCCCATCAAGGGTTTCATACTTCTTACTCCCGGTCATACTGAAATCTTTATACAAAACTGCAGTATTTTGCCAAATTCCACAGACAGCTGAAAATATTTTTGCAAATCTTGTGATACGCATGCTCAGTTTTAATACTTAAACAAGAGCATGACTGCTTCTTAAACACTTTTCTTTTAGCTAATAATGCTGCTCCAAACCAACACACAGACAATTTGAAACACAAATAACAGACAAATAACAGAAAAATAAGAAAACCACTGCCCATGGTAAAGAAAAAGCACTCACTTTAATGTTTCCACGCTATTAAAACATAAAATAAATTAACATACAAAATTTATGGACTAAGCTCTTTCACCTGATAAAATATCAAGGCATCATCAGTGTCAGTGAAAACATCTTTTTCTATTTAAATAACAACAGATCCTAAAGTCAGTCATTACATAATTTCCTGCCATGTCAAATTATGTAATATGAAGAATAAACTTGCTAATGAATAAATAGTAAAAATGTTAAAACAGTTAAAAGTTAAAAATAAGATATCTAGAATGCAACTTTAACCTGTTGTTAAAATGGTAAATGAAACAAATCTTTGCAAAAGGTAGATCGTAAGTACTTTAACCCAGATAAAACATATCTAGCAAGTAAAAACCTCACATAAAAAAAAAAAAAATCAAACATCTTTTTTCTCCTTTTTAAAACACACAACATTTGTCATTAATGCCTGGCTTCTCTTTGGAATTTAATCTAAGTTGCCATTCTAACTCTTTGTTTAAAAGTTCTAATTCAGGGTCACCCCCTCTCATTCCTACTTTTGTCTAACACAAAAATATACATTTTTTATACTCATTGCATTCTCTAGTGTGCATGTATAAAGCACTGGTCTCTTTTCTTTTTCTTATAACCCTATTGTGCTCCAGAATTCCATCATGCAACTTCCTGATGGTCTTGCCTATGTAGAACGCAGGGCATGACACACATGTAGCAATATATACAACTCCTTTTGTATTGCAGTTGCAGCGTCCATGACACTGCAGTGTCCTGTTGTATGTTTCAATAGTCACATAAGGACTATCATTAATAAACCTACAACTACTGCATGCCCCATATTTGCTCATCCTAGAGATGAATGTCTTTTTAAACTTTTCACTGTCACAATCAAGTATTTCCTTGATATTTCTGCCCCTGCAGTATAAAACTTTATATTTTGCTCCTAATTTTTTTTCAATACAGCATCAAGCGCACTGTCCCATATCCAACATAAACTTTTTGCCAAATCTTGCTCTAAATGATTGTACTGCAAGACCATAACATCATTCTTAGGTGTTTCTACATTCACTGTCATTATAGTACTCATCCCACCTCTTAAAATGGGGCTAAATCTCGTAGAATGATTTTTTATAACTTCTTTTTTAACTGATGTCAGAAGCTTAAAGGGGTAGCCCCTTTCTTTAAACATTCCAATCAAAATATACATCTCACATAAAAATTCATCATCATTACTGACCAGCCTGGAGAGTCTAACCATTTGACCTTTAATGACACTCCATCTTTGATGAAAAGAATGGCAACTATGATATTCTGGGAGTGTGTTTGTATAAGTTCTTTTCCTAAAAATGTTGGAAGAGAGTTCTCCACTTAAACTGTCAATATAAGAAATCAATATTTTTGCTGTTAGTCTTGTATGCCAATCTTAAAAGAATATGTATTTTTTTAAAAATGTATATAAAAATTTAAAAATTTATATTTTTTGTGTTACACAAAACAAAAGTAGGAATGAGAGGGGGAACCCTGAATTATAACTTTTAAACAGAGTTAGAATGGCAACTTAGATTAAATGCCAAAGAGAAGCCAGACATTAATGACAATATATCTCTGTTGTGTGTTCTAAAAAGGAGAGCAAAAGATGTTTGAATTTTTTTTTTATGTGAAGTTTATACTTGATGGATATGTTTTATCTGGGTCAAAGAGCCTATTATACAATGCCTCCTCTAAAACGTGCACGCTGATTGGCCAGCCCAACCAGTGTGCCCGTTGTAAATCCCTCAATATACTAACGGAAAAAGGTCCGGTCGCCCGGACTTTTTCCGTTAGTATAAAACACTGTCTCGCTATGTTAAAAGAGTTTAACATAGCGACACAGGTTTAAAAAAAGCAACGCAGATCTCCGTTGCTTTTTTTAAACTGTCTCGCTATGTTAAACTCCTTTAACATAGCGACACAGTGTGTAAAAAGCAACGGAGATCTTGCGATCTCCGTTGCTTTAACCTGTCTCGCTATGTTAAATGAGTTTAACATAGCGAGACAGCTTTAAAATAAGCAACGGAGATCTCCGTTGCTTATTTTAAACCTGTCTCGCTATGTTAAACCCATTTAACATAGCGAGACAGTAAAAAGCAACGGAGATCTTGCATTCTCCGTTGCTTTTGCCCAACTCTGATGTACTGCGTAGGCATGCGCAGTACATCAGAACTGCCGCGGAACACCAGACAGCTGCGGAAGGGCAGCAAAGAGGCATTATACAATGCCATTATTTAAGAAAAGTAATTATTTCTTTTCTTAAATAATGTCATTAATATATAACAATAACCACTTCTGGGTGTGGGTAATGCTGGATTTACCCACGGTTGTCTTTGTTTGGTCCCTCGGGCTTCGCCCTCGGGACCAAACCACGCCAACCATGGGTAAATCCAGCATTACCCACACCCAGGCGTGGGTTATTGCTATATGATCTACCTTTTGCAAAGATTTGATTAATTTACCATTTTAACAACAGGTTAAAGTTGCATTCCAGATATCTTATTTTTAACGTTTAACCAGTGGCGGCTGGTGACTTCAAATCAAAGGGGGGCTGCAGGAGACAGCTGAATGGATGGGGTCAATGTGAATGGGTGTGGCCACCTAGAAAGGGGAGGAGCTATACTCAAAACCATAAAAACTGTAACTTTAATTAAATACGCTGCCCTGGGTGCCAAACCATCATTATGAGAATCCAATCAAGACAAAATGAAGTGTAGAAGAAAAAAAAATTTCAATCCATTGGCTGTATGACAGCGTACTTAATATCTAGATGGAAACAAAAAGTTTGCGAGGCATGAAAAAATAAATTACTTTTTAAATACATTACTGGAATGCCAGTCAAAATTAAGTATAAGAAAAACAAGGAGCACTCAACTCAAACCACTTCTCCTTGCACTCCAGTTCTAATTATAATTTATATTCAGCTTTATTAAGGTACCAAGTAACATGCTGAAAGTAGCAATCTCTGTGATACCCCCACTTGCAAAAATGTTTCTTATCCAAAAAAAACTGCTGCATGACAACAACTATCTACTTGTTTCATGGGGAAAACATGATAAAAGTAAAAAATGAAAAGCAAACAAGAAACAAGCTCAACATACATTGCTTAAAGGATTACTGCACAGGATATGGACCACACATGATAGATTGGCATTCTGCATAGTTTGCAGGTAAAGCCTGTAATGAGCTTCTTAAAATAATGTAATCCTGTCCTTTATTACAAATACTGTCATATGCATTTCAATACCCACGGCTTATACGTTATCTAGTTATGTAAGTATTTTCTGCATGGCAACAACAGAAATGCTTTCAATGTTGGCATTTCTTTCACAGTATGCTTATTAAAACTTACTTGCATCTTACAATCTCAGACACGCTTACCTGATGGTCATTAAAGCATTGCTACTTAAACACAGAGCAACAGGCACTTTCTGAATAATAATAAGCATAAATCAATGAGTTCCTGTCAGCAGACTGAAGACGCATGTTTTCGAATGAGTCTTGGTCGAACTGATAAAACCAAAACTGCAAAATACTGAAGCGGCATGTAAGTGAATTCTTTTCCTGGGAAAGAATTTGCTTGCCTGCTTCAGTACTTTGCCATTTTCAGCACTGTAGTGCGATCTCAGAGTTGGTATATTTAAGTAGGGGGGGTGTGGGGGGTGAAGCCCCACACTTAATCTCATGTTTTAATGTGCTTTCTTTTTTTTTTTTTTTTTTTTGTTGGAAAAAAATTGCTGTTCTGACAGTTCGGTTTTGTAATCTTTCGCTTACATGGCGTAGATTAATCACCGTTCGCTTATCTAAGCATTCGGTGATCTAATATAGACCCTAAGTCAACAGTATAAAAATATGACAGAAACCAGAACATTCTTCAAAATCAAGGACAGATGAAAAGCCACTGTATTGCTTGTGTCTACTTTGGATTGGGGGATAGTCTGACAATTTACACTGCATAACTGCTCCTTGCCTTGCTTGGACACATCCAGAGTCACTACATGGGGGAGTGGGGTGCAACAAGTGTGTCACAATTTGAAATGTCTCAGGCTTACTGCGAAGGCCCTGACACATTTGTCATACCTCTCAACCTCAGAGCAAGAAATCTGGACAAAGCCATACATAGAAGTGGGACAAAAGCCAAAAAATAAGGACAATTTTTAAATATTGCTCTTATAAACTTAGGAAGATAATAGAATAGTAGGTCTTGCATTAGTATAAATTTTCTGAAGGGTATGAAATCTGAAACTGAAATGTCTGTCATAATTTTCTAACTTCAGTCTTTAAAGATTTGCCACTAATTTGCCAAAAAAAACCCCACAATTTTATGCTAGACTTATAAATGCCCTAGGGCAGATAGCCTAGTATGAAACTATGAACCTATGAAACATGGACCAAAAATGTGATGGAAAAATATAAAACAGCCACACAATACAGCTGGGAACTTGTCAAAAGAAGGGAGACTTTTTAATATTAGTACTGCTAACTTGAGCAGCTGACAAACTAAAATAATCTACATGTATTTCTGAAATAAAAGTAATCTATAACTAATTATTATTATTTATTAATTGTAAACCCTTCATGTTTTCTTCCAAAATTGCCATTTTGTGGCGGGATTATTTGGGGAAGCGCAATATTTTGAGCAAAAATTGGGGACAGTTGAGAGGTTTGGATATGTCTAATTCTATAAAGCAATTTATTTGCACATACCTCTCAACCTGTTAATGCAGGAAATCTGGACAAGGCCAAATATATTGGGGGAACATAAACAGTACTAAAAATTGCTCTTGTATAAACTGAGATAGTCGATAGAATAACAGGTCTTACTTTAGCATGCATTTTTCTGAAAGTTATGAAGTCTGAAACTCAGTGTCTGTCATTATTTAGTGACTTCATTCCTAAATGATTTGCCAGAAAACCACAAATTTTATGAGGAACAAATCAAAAATAAGAAGCAAAAATCTATTCATTCTGAAAAAATCTGGACAGTTGAGAGGTATAGTTCAGCCGGGGCTGTCTTTGAATTTGCTTCCCTTCTCCCCCCCTCACAAAATCATGGTCAAATGGAGCTTCCCCCCCTACAGCCATTCCAATGAACCATTACTTGGCTATTTCACCCCATTTACCATAAACACCAATTTGCATACTGCTTTACTTCTGCGATGATTTGGACTTCATTTAAAAGTTTTATTTTGCATTTTACAGCACAAACACTAATAGATATCATATCTGCTAAACAAAGCAATGCAGTCTCACAATGAAAACAGACTTAGCATTAAAACTTCTCTGCCCTTGAAAAACTCACATTCACTGAAACAGCATTGAAACCCACATTAACTTTGGGTTTGGGCTGTTTTCAAATCACAGTCCCCTTGTACACGAAACATACACATGCTCTTTCATACACCTTCCTGATTGTATTAAATTATATTCCTTGTACAATACAGTACAATTTTAGAGGGTGTTTTAAATTTATTGTTTTGAAATTTTTCCAGTAAATTAAACAAAATGCATGCACCAATAATGACAAAAACTGCCCGATTCAGAACATTTCCATCATAAAAGTCTACTCAAATTTCTACAGTCCACCAGTATCAGTACATATGCACAATCTCTGAAAAAGTAAAAGTCATCTAAATAATTCCACATTAAAGAGATCTGTAACTAATGAAGAGGTTGCTGCTAGCAAACAACTTTGTATTTCATTGTTTCATCTACAAATAAAGTGCCTGTTGCCCTTGAGGAATAAATTGCCTATCTTACACTAAAAAATGATAGGCTAGCAATATTGCAATAGGGAATGGATGGCAAACTGATAACAGGTTCATAGTTACTAGGTATCTTCACCAAAAAGGAGTGCAGCATCCACCCCCTTTGCAACACTCTACAGTATCAGCAATGCATCTATCTACTTTGGGAGTAGAACTCACAGCCTTCTGCATCAAAAGGCAAGTATACTACCTGTTGTGCTATTAACAATGCAAGCAGACTCAGCATAAGTAGCACTAAACTTTTTGCTCCCTTGCAGCTCTCAGCTCCTTGTAAAATCTATTCACTCAGCTGTATCTCTGAAATTTGCAGCACAAAGAAATATGGAAAAAGCCAAAGTTTATTGGGGGGGGGAGACAAAATCCCAAAAAACAGGGACACATTTTAAACATTGCTTGTATAATGTTGGAAAACTGCTAGAATAAAATGCTGTGCTACCACCATACATTTCACTGCCAAGTCTTGAACCCAGGACCCTGTGCAAAACAGAGCAACATATCACTATGCCAAATCAGTTGTTTTGTGAAAGAGGAAGATGGAAACTTAAATGGCTACCATTTAGTGAATTCAGTTCTCACCATAGCACAGCTGTCAACCTCTTAGCACAAAACACCCGAACAAAGGAAATAATGGGTGAATACAACCCCCCAAACATTCAGTGAATTCAGTTCTCACCATAGCTCTCAACGTCTTAGCAAAAAACACCCAGACAAAGCCAGTAATGGGGGGATACAGCCCCCAAACATATTCAGTGAATTCAGTTCTTACCATAGCTCTCAACCTGAGCACAAAAAACCTGGACGAAGCCAATAATGGGGGAATGCAGTCCCAAAAATAGGGACACATTTCAATTATCCATCTTATAAACTTAGACAATTGCTAGAATAAAAGCTTTTGTGTTACCATGTACTTTCTGAAGAATATGAAGTCTGATATTCAAATGCACGTCATTTTTATTTAACATTTGTTAACCAGGAAAGTCTGACCTGGAACAAAAGCCAATTTTTAGCAGAGGCCCAGGGGGAAACACTTCAGACAGACACATGTCTTTGTAAGATGGAACTCCACACAAACACAAGGAGGGCATGCAGACTCCACACAAAAGGTAAGGCACCCCAGCCAAGAATCAAACCAGAGAAGCTGTCAGGCAACAATGCTACCACTGCACCAATACACTACTGACTTTGCAAGGACACAAAAATACAGAAACCACAGATTTTATGAAGAACAGAACAAGTATGAGGGAAAAATCTGCAATTGTTTTACAAATGATGGTGGGTAGGGAATTCAGGCTCTTGCCACCTGGGCCCAAGGTACAGGGTTCAAGCCTGTACTCTACCCACCACCATATAGCACTTGGGGCATTACACACACACACACACACACACACACACACACACACACACACACACACACACACACACACACACACACACACACCAGCCCTCTGTTCATGAACTGCACCAGCTTCTAAACTAAAAATCCACACCCAGACAGAGAGTAAACTACAACAATCCACAGCAGCTGAGTATCAGCTGTCTCTGTTTGCATTCATGAACAGCTTCCACAGCAGCAGCCAAGTATCAGCTGTCACAAACTGCACCAACTTCTAAAAATAAAATACAAATCCACACCCAGGCAGAGAGTAAACTACAACAATCCACAGCAGCCGAGTATCGGCTTTCTCTCTTTGCACACCCAGAGAGTAATCCACAGCAGTAGCTGAGTATCAGCTGTCTCTGTTTGCACCGGAATACTCACTTCCAGTTTCCTGTGTTCTGTTTGAATGCACCAAGACTGCTGACCTTGCAGTCCGATCCCCTTCCAGTTTATGCGGTTAGCACCACATAGACTTCTGGAGCATCAGCAGTCTGCTGCCTTCTTCCCGAATCCGGACTCACTTTCCATGTGCAGGTTAGGAGGATTAGGACTGTACCATTGTGGTTCACAGCTGGGGAGGCTGCAGTCCTGCAGTCTGATAGCACAATCTGATACTGCTTTTAACTGTTTTAACATTTTTACTATTTATTTATTAGCGATTTTATTCTTCATATTACATCATTTGACTTGGCAGGAAATTATGTAATGATTGACTTTAAGATCTGGTGTTATTTAACTAGAGCTTAAAGATGTTTTCACTGACTCTGATGATGCCTTAATATTTTATCAGGTGAAAGTGCTTAGTCAGTGAATTTTGTATGTTAATTTATTTTATGTTTTTATGGTGTGGAAACATTAAAGTGAGTGCTTTTTCTTTATCATGGGCACTACCTCTCAACTGTACAGATTTTCGAGAATTCCAGATTTTTGCCTCATATTTTTTGTGTGTTCCTCCTAAAATCTATACTTTTCTGTCAAATAGCTGAGGATTGAAGTAATTAAATAATGACAAACATTTGAGTTTAAGACTCCAAATCCTTCAGAAAATTCATGCTAATGCAAAACCTATTATTCTATTAACTTTCTAAGTTTGTAAGAGCAATTTTTAAAATCTGTCCCTATTTGTCCCCCCATCATTTTAGTTTTTTTGTTCTAAGAGGTTGAGAGGTATTGGGCAGTGGTTTTCTTATTTTTTCTGTTATTTGTATTTTAACTTTTCTATCTGGTGGTGCTGCGGTAGCGTTGTCGCCTCACAGTTAGACATTGCCAGTTCGATTCTCAGTTAGACCGTCTTCTGTGTGGCGACATGCGTTAATGGGTGTTCCTTCATTGAAGGTTGTGCGTTAGGCCCGGCAAGCCAGCGCGTAAAACTCTACTGCCAATCATTAGCAGACCGGAGTTCCGCTGTGGCGACTCCTAACCGGTAAAAGCCGAAAGACACAAACAAACATCAGCTATTGCAAAAAGGTACATGAAGGGATGTGCACAAGGCCAGGTCATACTTTGTCAGTACCAATAAAAACTTTAGTTGCCACATGTTCAACCAATAACCAAATAAACTAGTTCCATGTGTTAATGTAAGACCTCCAATACCACAAAGTAGCACACCACAAAACTTTATTAAAATAAAAAAAAGTCTCGAGCACTTTTATCTTTTAATGTGATTAGGACTTCATCAGAAAGTGGTCTAATTTATCAAAGCAATCTTTTTAAACAATGATTAAAAATGAGAAATGCAAGTGTACATGTGAGAAAAAAATAATGGATACATAACACAATAGAAGCATTCCTTGTGGTGAAAAATGTGATTATAATGCATATGTAGTGGTGTACTTAGCAACACATCTTTCCTCTGATGTTTTTTATGTTGGAAAAACTGAAAGAAAATGGAGCAATATGTCTGTCCTGTGATTGTTTTTTGTTGGAAAAATTAAAAGGAAATTGAGTAAAATAATCCAAGAACTTTTATATGACATGAGGAAGAAAGATGTTAGGAATGATTTGTATTAACAGTCAATGAAATATAACATTTTCAAGAATTTTTTTTATTGGATAATTTGTTTAAACCAGTTTGAACTTGTTTGCCAAAAGCTGCAGTGAGATATGCCTTCTGCCATTGCTCTGCTGTGACTATGGAAAAAGATGAGTGCTTATCTTCAACTGTTTTCTGAACTTCTGTTTTACTAAAATCACTTGCTGCATATCTGCTTAAACTGTACAACTGTTTTTTAGACTTAGTGAATTCAGTCCTTACCTGTGTTCTGTATTCCACCCACTCACCCATTTGCTGTCATGGTATTAAAGGTTTTGTTGGCTTTCAGTTGTCCACCTCTGGCATAAATTTGATGTTGGACACTCCCTTCAGTACCATTACATCAGCTCATTCTACTCAGTACAGAGAGATAAGTTGTTAAGGCCCACCCTTTAGCTTCTCAACTTTGAATTATCTTCTGTCTCTTCACTTTCTACTAAAAAAAACAAAAAACTTCCTACTTCAACTTAATTTTGCTGCTTGTGCTTAGGAGTTCAACTGCATTTAGTTTGCCATATTTATTACTGCTTGTCAGTAACCTTATTAAATTGATGACATTATTCTACTGAATTGCTGCTTTATTTGAGTTGTCTTTTACTGTTGTGATTGTGAGCTACTGTTTTAAAGCAATCTACTGATTAGCTAACTATATTTCATTGCTATCTACTGCAATTCATTACAGTTTAACTGCATTTTATTGCATTTTATTACAGTTTAACTGTTTTTTTTCATAATGTGAGTTCTGTTCTTTTGATTGTAAGTGGTTGATCTGTGCTTCTTTGTGAGTTTTTTTACTGTCTTCTTAACATTAAATTGAGTGGCATAGTCTAGATACAGGTTTGTTGCATCCAGAACTTCAGCTGCATAATTTTTAACCCTTTTTTAGGTATTCCAGCTACAATGTTTCCCTTAGTAGCACTTGTTTGATCACCTAGTAGTGCTATTCTTAGACCTTTCTGCCTTTACCCTCTTAGCTCTCTCTGGCCACTCTCCCTCAGTTTCTGACAAATATGGATGGACAATTTCTGACTTTTTTACTTGCCAGTCTGGTTGATATGGGCAACTGCCTCATGTACACGGACAACTCTCTACTACTACCACCTAGGAACACAATTTGTGAGAGTTGCAACTATATCAAGTACCTAGTGTCATTGCTCTCTCCTCCACAAGTCAATATATCTGGCACCAAGAAGGTTGTCAACACAAACACCACACCTCAAACACCACCCACACCTACACAACACCCTCACATATGCGGAGGTCCTCAACACAAGCATACCTAAACAAAAGAGACCTCCGAGGCAAAAACACATGCAAACTCCAATGCCCACCACACCACACACACACATGTGTTTTACAGCCACTAAGGCCTAAACATAAACCCAACATATTAGTTATAGGTGACTCCCTTGTGAGACACACAGATGTGCCCCTCACCAGGCTGGAAAAGGAGAAAGTCACAGTTAGTTGTTTGTTGGGTTCCAGAATCTGCCATATCGCTCATGCACTCACGTCTCTCAACAGATACTGTTATGACTCTGTCATAATCCATGTTGCCGTGAATGACTTGAGATGCACCTCCCCAGACTTTATGAAGAGAGACATGATTGAGCTTGCTCAATATGTTTCCAGGCAGGTATGTTACTAGCCTTAACAGCATTCTACCATCACCCAGAATGATGCCTCAATACAAACAGAAATTGACTGATTTTAGCAATTGCCTTAGTTTCTGGCTCCAATTCCAAGGGGATCCGGTACCTGACAGCCTGGTATGACATGACTGACACACCACAATGCTTTGCCAGAGATGGCCTGCATCTCTCTTCCTTGGGTGTCAGGCTCCTGGGAAAGGCTCTTGCCTCCCCGATAGTGCCGTTTTAGGCAATGCCATGAGGTCAAAACTACCAATATGAAAATTTCATCAAAACACAAATTAAAGGTCATGCTGTTAAATGCTAGGAGTCTAAACATGAAACTGCATTCAATGCAAGCATTCTTAACCCTGGAAGAAGCTGACATTTGTGTAGTCACAGAAACCTGGTGCAAAGCTGTGGAGAACACCCCAGCCATACAAGGTTACTCATTCTATTATACGTTCAGACCCCAAACCATGGTCAGCAAAGCAAAAGGAGGTGGAGTTACAATATATATAAAAGATATACACACCTCCATGCTGGTCAAACAGTATGACACACAGGAAACACTCTAGGTGCAATTAACAATAACATGAAAATTAGAATGTATGTATTTTTTTCGGATTCACTATACAATCTCAAAATACTAAAATGTCGAATTTCAGTATTTCGAGACTGAATTGTTGAAAAACCACATACACGAAAACCCACAATCACGAATACTACAATTGTGACCATTCACACACACACAAACCAGGACATAATCACACACACACACATACACCTACCTAACTAAACAAACATGACAACACACAAACACACTTAACCTACCTATAAGCAGGGGGGCAAGCCCCCCTGCACCCCCACATCCCCCCACTTATATTCTAACTCCGAGGTCAGACTAAACACACAAACACACAACAAACACCACCACACAGCCTCACACACACTAAAATCCCTACCCATTATCCTCAAACACACAACACTTACCTGAAACCCCAGACAAATCCACAAACCGCACCACATGTCACAAACACGACACCATGATAGCGGCAGATTCGACATTTGCGGATTCAGCATATTGTAGTTTCAGTTAACTGTACTTTCCACTATTCGGTCTTGACGTACTGAATTTCGACATTTCAGTATGTCGAGATTGTCTAACATATCCATTTTTTCATATTTAAATTATAGAGGTTAGCGCAACGTGTATTGCAATACTTATATATTATGTTTTGGACATAGAAACATTTAAATACAATTAATTGCCATTTCTCTTTTTTCTTAATCACATTCAAGCATGTATCTGTAATGTTATATTTATGTTTGTAGTTAGGCAAAAAGCAATAAGACAATAGTCAACTGATAATTTTTGATCATGTGATTTTTTTTTTTTTGAACACGTGATTTTGTATAAAAAGATTGCCTCAGTGCATTAGAACAATTACTGATGAAGTCCTAATCACATTAAAAGACAGAAGCGCTTACATTTTTTTAAATACATTTTTGTATTGTGTTGTTTCATGTGTTTGGAGGCCTCACTTTAACACATGGGTTTGGTTTATTCACACTTTGTCAAACTTGTCTTGTAGGCCTTCCACGGATAAAGTCACAAGTGAAAATCTTTTGATACGTGAAAAAAATGTGAGTATAGTTAATAATTTTTGGACTTTTGTACTGTTATGGAAATGCTGGTTGAATATTATCCATTGCCTCAGATGAATGAAAATGAAAAGAAAACAGAAGGCCCAGCCTTTGTTTTTTTACACACCTTAACATAAGTTAAGATAGAGAGACAGGCCCATTTTGAGACTGTCTTTGGCAGCATGCATCTCTTGTGCATAGAACATAGAAATTTAAGGCAGCATGCTATTGGCCAGCACCAGTTGCATAGCCAAGAACAAGGAGCAGTGAGACTACCCATTTCTATACTATGAGTTGAGAACTAGGTTATACCAAAGGATCAGCTATCCCAGCCAGCATTACATCCAAAATGGACCGATCTTTATCCTATATTCCCAATAATTGATGTGTGTGTTGTGGTTGTATGGAAAGCACAGCCTGGAATCAGTGGAGACACTATTCAGATATCCAGCCATTTTTCACACGGTCACCTAGATCTAGAGATGAATTCTGTTATGTTGTGAGGGGAAAGTCAAGGATCAGCCGATAAGTGAAAGTGAAAGGAACATCTATGCCCATCACATGATCTGAGTGATATGCTAGTATCCTCTCTCCCTCCCATTTTACAACTGATGATGTCATGCTTCCTTATATTATTGTTGGTGTTTGATGCATGGACATTTCAGGCATATTATTTGTCCACAGACCTTTCTATATATATATGCAAAAATTGAGAATAGTACTCTGGAATGGTTAACTTCATGAGAATGCATGGATACTGCCAGAGGAGAAATCAGTTTTGTACATGGAGCTTACTTGCTATGTACAGTCCATTTTTAATTAGGGCATGGCATATGCTTATGCTCTCATGCATGTTTTTCCCTTATGATAGTGTTTTTAATGGTATGACAGGAACTGCAAGAACAAACCAAGCTTTAGCCATTTGGTGATGAACTAAATGTTATATTCCCAGAAGACTGATACTGTTGTGAACAAACACTATGCTTGTGATGTGACCGAGAAAAAGACAATGGTGCATGCACATTTATATTCTGTTACTGCTTTTGGTTACCATGATTTAACTATGCTAATTTGTTTTAGTATGCATTTTCTGAAGCCTATGAAGTCTCAGATTCAGATATATGCCACTATGTAGTGACTTCAATTCTCTGCGATTTGTTAGAAAGCTATAAATTTTACGAGGAAAAGGTGACAAATATGATGCTAAAATCTAGACATTCTCTGAAAATCCGGACAGTTGACAGGTATGTATCAGTAAGAAATAGCTTTAGGGGTTATATGGTCAGGACTTGATGTGGTTAGTTTTAGTAAATTAGTTATTTTTTACTACAGATTAAGCATTGCATCCTAAAACAGTCCAGGGCAGCCAAGGACACTGACTGCAAATAATAAAGAAATGCATTGAAAAGGCATTTTTGGAGATAGTGGACATCATGATTATTTTAAGTCAGTTGAGAGGGTTGCAGAATGCCACTCTGTCAGGGAACATTACAACAGTAATTAAGACATTATTACTTTTGTTTCTGTTATCAAATTTAGTCATAACCTTAGGAGTAAAAATCAGTGAAGTAGAAAGTATGAAAGTGCCTTTGGAATTAATTATTATAAAGGCAATTAGGCATGATGCGCTCGAGGTGAGTATGGGAAGCATCCACATAGGGGTTATTAAACATAGATCCTGCTCCTAAAATATTCAATAAAACTCCATTTTTTTACATCTGTTACAGGAACTTCATTTTACCATGAAAGAGCTACAGTGGCCTTCAGAGTTCAGCATTTGGGTGCCTTTCAGCCTGGGTACATCATTAAGATCAACCTGAATGAAGATGTGGTCATTTTCACAATATTTTGTATCAAGCATACTCAGTGCTTCCACAATAATGAAACTTTCAACAACAGACAAATGCCCACTTGAAATTGGAATTATACATAATATCAAATTACAAGTCACTGCACTATAAATTTACACATTCACAAGGGATTTGACCACTCTCCTGTTATCATAATTTTTGAAAAATCAAGAACCATAGAACCCTGTATGCATAAGGCTCAAAGTCCAACTTTTGTACACTAGTGAGGTACTTCTGTTGTAAGAAGTTTTTAATTAAATTTTAACTGAATGGGCTGTTTAATGAATATCGCATGTTAAATAGGAAGAACCACTGGGGTGTAAAAAGAGACGTAAGGAAATTAAAAAGTACTTGCTATATTTCATTCTGAGAAGAATATGTGATCTGGTTTTCCATCTTGCAGACACAAAGAACATATTTTCTCTAAGATGAGTTTCATTCAGAACAGCTTGACATTTTCTGAAACATATGCACAATAACAGAATCTCTTGACCCAAGGCCAAGCTCTAGATGAAGCTACTGAATGAATGCAGCCACTGAACTTCAGATTATTAGTGTCACTATTTATTTAAGGCACTGCTTAGTTTTAGGCAATTATTATACATGCATTCATAATTTAATGGTTGTTTAACAACTAATGATGTAAAGTGTTATGGCTATGAGAACACACTTATATTTTTTTATTTCATCATGCATAATATCCAGATATATGAGTTGTCTTGGTTGAGTTTAGGACTGACTCTGCATTTTTCAATTTGCCTGAGATAAATGTGTTTGAAATTACCTTTCTTCTCACATAGCAGAGAATAGCGTAACATTACTTGCATGCAGGAGCACAATATACAGCCCGTTGAAGTAAATTATCTTCCAAGTCAGCAATTTTTGTTTCTCTGTGGGTGGGAAACTGAAGAGATGGGATGGTAACAACATTCATATCCTCAGTTGTTTTCCTCTTTGTAATTGTATTTCTTTCTTGTTTTCACTAAATTTCTGAAGTCTTCCTTCATTACAAGATATAATATAAAATGTACAGTCACTCTTTGTCCAAGTTTATCGAGTGCACTAGCAGAAATTTATACTGGTTTGTCCAGCAGTGGTTATTAAAGATATCTCTTTAAACTCAGAACCTATTTTATATTGGCTTATCAAAAAAAATGTAATGAATGAATGTGTCTGATGAAACCATGATAATAGTGCTAAGAATCTGAATAGTTTTATTTATTTTCTAATTTTACATTCTTTTGACTGAGGCAGGCTGACTATCTTCAGAAATATACAAGGTGATAGTCATACAGACTAGCGGATGTTTTGCTAAACAATGAACCCCTACCCTTTTTTAATAGGTGATTGGGATCTTTTGTGTCTACCTGACAGTACCTTGTTTTAACATTTCGTATGAAGTATGGAAAATCTCCCAGCTACCACCTTACTGCACTATTAGTATCAGTATTGGAGAAATAAAATGAAACGCCTAGTGTGGGAATAGAAAACACAGCCTTCTGATCATCCAGCATCAAAAATGACTGAGCTACCTGTTAAACCATTAACACTGATTGCTTAGCTGATCTTTCTGTTTTTACTAGCCACGTACTAGAAGAAAAGTTTAGTTCTGGCTCATTGACGTAGTTTGCAAGTTGTATTTTACATGGCACAGAGAGAGCAACTTTGTGGAATTGTTGCACTGTGTCAGGGTACTGGACATTCAATATTTACTTCTTTATAGTATTGTGTATTGCCTAACTTCATAAACAAATGTGTGAGAGATGTCATGCTCATTTAATATTCAATAAATCAATAAATATGTTGTAAGATGCTATTTTGCCATGTAGTAATATGTACTCTATTAAAAATGTAGTTGGGATGAGAAAACTACTGTATAATTGAGCTGTGCAGTCCTGATCATATTGCAGCAAATATCTGTATCACCAGTGCTTTATTTAACCATCTACTGCTTTGTCATGCATGCTGTTTTGTATGTTTTCTAGTAACTCTGTTAACTCTGAGTTGGTATGTCCTGAGAATTAGGATAACTAGAAACTGAGAACATGTGAGAGTAAAGTAACCACACTGGGAGGGGTGTATGGCAGACATGACAATGGTATTTTGAGTGGAGATGCTGCTCAGAATATTTGTTGCTGATGTTTTGTAGGCTTTTGACATTTCATTTATACTGATTTGTATGTTAACAAGAAAAGACTCACTGGCCCGGAGTTCATGAATTCTTAAACCGTGGGCTGAGTTCTTGTGCTTGTTGCACAGTAGCAAGTATATTAATTAGAATTTATTAAATAGCACTGCGTGCCATGCCTGGTTTCAAAACAAAGGTAAGGAGCAGAATATGGCAATGAAGCCATTAGTAGGTGAAATATATGCTAATGAAGCAATTCAACATGACAGAGTGATTCAGAAACAATGCATTTGCAAATGCAGCTCTATACCTTTCAACTGTCCAGATCTTCGCAGAATGTCCAGATTTTTATCTCAGATTTTTTTTCTGTTCCTCATAAAGTTTGTAGTTTTCTGCCAAATCAGTGAAGATCGAAGTCACTAAATAATGACATATATTTGAGTTTCAGACTTCATATTCTTTAGAAAATGCATGGTAATCCAATGCCTCATATTCTAGTGACTTTTTAAGTTTATAAGAGAATACTTAAAAATTGTCCCTGATTTTGGGCCTTCACTCTCCCATTATTTCGGCTTTATCCAGATGTCTTGCTCTTATAGGTTGTGAGGTACAAAATTCCCTCTTAGCCTCATTTCCAATACTCTTTGGAATACAGCCAAGGACACACTTAAAAGAAATAGAAGAAAATGTTGGGGGTTGCTGCTGCAGCTATCGTTAACGTGAATGTGCAACAGTCTTTAGTACAAGGTGTTACTGCAGCCAGACCTCAGCCTAGAAGGAGATCTTCAGACCACACTTGACACGGTGGGCAGGGATACCTTAGAAGTGGACAGTGATACCTTAGAAGAAATATGCAACCTCCACCCCCCTCATCTGATGACTCAGGGAAATCATGGAGTACCCCTCCCAGTGGGAACCAAGATATATATAGCATTACATATTCTAGCTACAGTTACTGTTCAGAGACCCACAAGGGATATATTAGGGGTGTCTCAGTGTCACAGGTCTTAGCTTCCAGAATATTACGCTACTTTCTGAATGCAATTCTACAGCATGTATGGGATCATTACCAGTTTCCACATACCCCAGCGGAAAGAGCTCTAAGGTTCTAGGGTGGCATAAATGGCACACACATTAAAATAAAAGCTTCATCAGGTGAACAGGGAAAGAGGTACATCAACAGGAAAAGATGCACTCTGTCAACTGTCAGGTGGTCTGTAATGCCCAAGGGATCATTTACAATGTGTATGCAGATAATCCTGGCAGTTATCATGACTCACACTCATGTGGCACACCCGTGACCTTTATGTAAGAGCCAAAGGCATACTCTACTATCCTCCAATGTAACAACAACCAAAAAAACAAAACAAAAAAACATGTTGGTAAAAGAAATAAGTCAAGCAGAAATAAATAAATGTTTAGCACTTTAATTCCAAAGGTGCATAAAGGAACTTCATCAGAATGAATACAAAAACAACACAGGTGATCTTTTAAAGCTGCAACACATTATGTGACCAGGCACAAGTCACATGACATCAAGCCATTCAGTAGTGCATCTCAAAATTTGTGTAATGCATAAAAAATGTTGATGCATGTATAAATTACTGAAACTGTAATATAATGTAAACAGTCACAAGTGTTTAAAACCCATTAAAAATAAACATTTAAAAACATTTTGCACAAACAGAACTCTTGTAAACATTAGATTTTTGACAACTTTATGACAAGTAAGGGACCCATAATAATTCTATCATTCAAACCAGGTGTGCTGGATATATTAAGAAATAATTGCCAGTCAAGCTCTCAAGTTTCAAGGAAGGCTTCCCAAATACTTTCCCTGAAAAACACACAACCCTTTTCAAGTTTAAAAATATATGTGATTTTATTTTTAAATGACCACAAGTCTTGCTATGATGGTATAGAAAATTGGCATTATTGCCTTTTTAAATGGAGTGGGTTGGTATATTCATGCCCTTAATGGCCTCACTGTCTTGCCAGCAGAAAATGCAGGACATGACATGCAGAGGGGAATTAAATCCTTTAATTGTAGTACTGAGGGTGTGGTATATGTGCTCTGTGTAAAAAGCAATGTCTTTTTGCTGTTCCCAGTTAGGGGTTGCCACAGCGGATCACCAGTCCACTTATGATTGGCTGTGGATTTTTACAGTATTGAGTTGCCAGCATGGCGCCCAACCTCCAAAGAAGGCACACCCAGTCATGCACGCACCTACCTGCATATCTTTAAAGTTGACTTGACCACAGGGAAGACATGCAGACTTCGGACAGAAGGCACTCCAGCCGAGAATTGAATCGGACAGCCTCTTGCTGTGAGGTGACAATGCTAACCGCTGCACCACCTAAATACTTTACCTTTACTCCTTGTGAATTTATGTTAAGGATGGCACCAATCATATTTTATTGAAATAACAGATTAATTTGTATAATGCTTAAAATACTTTGCAGTGATTGGCAAGAACAGAGTCATTTGCTATTTTTTTTCTTACGGCTTAAAGTGTTAATGCATGAACATATGTGTAACAGCAACAATAATGCAGGATTTGAATCCAAATTTTGATAATTTGAATGTGAAATTCATAGTGACACTAATGTTTTGTTTTTGGAAACTAAAGTATTCTTAGTAATAATAACAACATTTGATATGCCTGATGTAAAAAATAACATTTACTAAAGTGTGAGAAAATAAAATCTGTAACATGATAAATGTGGAAATATTGATAATATTCTGTATTTGTTACCCATATCTCCCAAACAGTAATCATACATTTCCTTTAAAATATGTCATTATTACTTTTATATAGTGTGCCAGAAATGAGGTTCTGTAATCTCCTGTGTGGCCCCTTTCTCAAGAATTATCATTACCCGAAGGCCTGATGATGTATAACAGAAAGATATCATGTGGCAAACATTATTAAAAAGTTGAATGTGTTAGAGTAATGCCATAAGTGCTGGATCCATTGATAGATATACCTTTTATTTGGATTTTTCTAAAATATTTTTGGCTTCTACATTTATGTGCTACTTGGCATTGTGGCTTGGTGACTGTCAGTAGTCTCTGTCAGTGACTGACAGTTCATGTTTGAAGGCAAAAATTTAAAAATGTAATTTTGGCTGCCATCAGTACCACAAATGAGACTGGCACCAGTGCACTTTTGTCAGCACTTGGACAGCACTGAGTGAAGAAAATACACCTGCTGATTGCCTTTCTCTGTGGCTCAATGTGTTAATGCAGACCATTTGGAGAACCAATATTGGTAATGGAAGTTTCAAATCCAGTTTACAAATACTTTTAATAAGGGTGATAGAATAAATAGTGTCACCATATTTTTATTAGGAATCTACTATGAATTAAAACTGACAACAAATGGATTTGCAACACAACTCTTTAATGATTGCTAAATAAATTGACTATACTCAGTATGTTAAGCAGCAACAATAATCCAGGGCTTGATTCCAGATTTTAATAATTTGAATGTGCAATTCACAGTGCCATTAATGTTTTGTTTTTGGAAACTGAGCTATTCTTAGTAGCAATGACAAAATGTGATACTCATGATGTAAACAGTTCATCAACTAACTCCATACTTCCTGCCTTCACTCCTCAGTTGTACAATATGATGATGAGTCTACCATCATCTCCACCTCTGACAAACTCTCTGATCTCCACACACTTACTCAAAACTCCTTTCACTCTGTTGAAAATTAGCTTACTAATAATCAACTTATACTAAATCCAAAAAAAAAAAAAAAAAAAAAAAAAAAACTTCTCTTTTTCCTGCCAAAGTCCCTTTCTCATCCTAAATCAACATTCACCATCACTTCATTTAACAACATTGTCATAAATGTTGATACTCACACTAAACTATTGGGTGCAATCATTGGCGACCAGCTTAAGTTCAATCTTATCAGTAGGTTTATATGTTCATAGATGTTTACTAGGCTAATGACCACAGGGGCCTTTTTAAGCCTAGCCATGCAGTCCAAATCTCTGACAAGTTCTGATACCCTTGATAAGTGTAAGCATGGGCCTGGAAGATGAACCATTTACAGGTTACCTGTTTGCATTATAGACATAGGTACCAAACCAGGGATGCATTTCCAGTTTCCTATCCAATTGACCAAGTTGCACTTGAATTGGATTAGGGAGGAACTCTGTATCACATGGATGGAGAGCCTGTTCAAACTGTATAAAGAAGACCCATCAAAAACTAGGACTACTTTACAGAAATAGAAAATACCTTAGAAGTGACTCTAGACTTTCTCTTGCCTATGCCTATCTTCTCTCCACCCTTCTCTATGCCTCTCCAATTATGACCAACGTACAATCCTCACTAAAGTCCAAACTCAAGCTCACTTACAACAAAGTTGCCAGGTGTGCTGCAAGCCAACCCTATAATTCTCATCACTGCCTTTCTCTACTAACCTTGCACTGGCTAGAATTTCCCAATCAACTCTTACTCCTCCAATTGGCTATTATTCACTACATATTAAACAAACCATCCTTCTGTCCTGCCACCTATTCCTTTAAATCTCTATACACTCCCACTCGCTCTCTACAGAGCTCTGACCACTTTCTAGTAACAATTCACAAGCCAAAAAGAACAATAGGACAGCATTTATACAGCTACTTCCAATGAACACTAGAAATCTTCCCCACACTCAAAGCTTCAAAAAAGCATTAAAACAAACTCTACGTAAATCTTGGAACTGTACATGCCAAAACCCTAACCAACTCAACTACTGCCTTTCCTTCCTCTTACCTTTGTATCTCAGTTTTTGCCTACCAACTACTCCTTACTATTCCACCTGTCCTAACTCTTCTTATTTATTCCACAGCTATTGTTATGCACTTCTCTATACGTATTCTCTACCTGCACTCTCCTTTTGTGCTACCATTATTTGCTTCTAGCATCTTCCTCTTTGACTACTGACTTACCAACTCAGATTGTACTACATGTATCCTGTGTCTTTGTTAGTTACTTAATCTAACTATAAGTGAGACATTCATGTATTTTTATACCTCTTGTTATTTCTGTTATCTAGCGTTTGTACTTATTTTACTGAATGGGACTTTTCCCCTGGGCCTCTGCTGAAAATGGGCTTTCTCTCAGTTGCACATACCCAGCTAACAAATGTCAAAATAAAATAAATAAATAAGAATAAACTGAGATCTTTAGAAAGGAGTAGGAGCAGACTACATAAAAATGAGAATGGTGGGAACAATACATACAGGGGAGGAACGAGATTTTAATGCAATTCCAGTTGCTTTATCTCTGTCATTGTATTCCACTACTTCTAGTATAGTTTGTTTAGATTTTGATTTCCATTTTCTAGTAATTACTTTTTTGACAGCTACCATTATTAGACACAGCAAGGCCTTACCATATCAAGGGAATTCCGATTCTGTATCATAGCTCAGAAAAATCATCTCTCTTGTCACACCAATCTGTCTATCCAGCATCTCTGACAATGCATCCTGCAGGGAATACTTAAAGTCCGCCAACTCACAGCACTCCCATAAAATATGTTCCCAATTACCTCTTTCTTCCCCACCACACCATCAACATTTGTTGTCTACTTATGGAGAAATTCTCTGGAGTCTACTTGGGGTGTAAACATATCTATGTAAACATTTTCAAGCAAAAATTCTAAATCTTCTAGATTTTATTGCATATTTGGGATACCTACATATATCCTCTCACTGTTTCTTTGTGAATTGCTTATCCAATTTCTCTTTTCAATGCTTTCTAACCTCCTTTGATTGATTTTTATAGTTATCATGCAATATTTTATATGCCCTACTAATTATTGGCAGCTTCTGTTCTACATTCTACTAAAAACTCTACCAGTGCTGGTCTTTCGATTAGGACCCCTCTATTTTTTTCTCTTTGCCTATACTCTAAAATTAATCCTTGATAAGGAAGGCAATCTCTAACCTGCAGTCCAAATCAATTCTTGCGTCTTCTCATTCTATCATCTCCCTCTCTAGTTATTTGGCCCAATACCTTTGTTCCTGTGCCAGTTTTCTCCAATAAATTCTAGCCCCCTTTTGCCTATTGTCTATATCCCAAATTGTAGTCAGCCCTATCAGCAGAATCTCCTTTCTCCATTCCCTTGTTGGCTTAGTTCTTATGATACTTTCTGTTACTTTATAGATATTCTCTATGATTATTGTTATTCTACTTAAAGGCCTGCATCCAAAATCCCAGTCTGTCCTTGTTTCCTGAGCTTCTCCCTGTTTCCTCATTATCCCTTTCCATTTTGAATTATAGTTTTCAGCTTGTGCTATGTATAGGATCCTTAACTGTGTCGATCTGAAACATCTCCTCAAATCTGTTAATCCCAATCTGCCCTGTTTTACTGGAAGAATCATCTTATCCCACTTGACTCTTGCCGGCTTTCCCTCCCAGATAATGTCCTTCAGCTCTTTACTAATTACTATCCACGACTGCTCCTCCGGTTGATAAAAATGTGCCTAACCTGTGTATAAGACTTTAGCTTTTTAGTCTTCTTTTATTTGCAGGTTAATTTCCCAGCTGGTATTACTCAAAGTTTGTAGTTAGTATTTTACACCATCACATTATATCCCAGTTCATAGGTTCATAGGTAGGTACTAGGCTATTGGCCCTAGGGCCTATATAAGCCTAGCCAAATGGTACCCTGGCTTTTGCCACCCAAGAAAATTATTTTTCTGTGCCCCTGTCAAGCAGAGCCACAGAAGTGATCCCCGGGGTGAATTTCCTATCTCCCATCCAAACATCAAGATTTTTCTTGAAGAGTGCTAATGAGGAGCTTTGTTTGATATAGATAGGTAGTTTGTTCCAGAGTATGGGAAGTCTCTGGGACAGGAATCTATCCCTCCGGCATGTTCTGTTTATTGTGGTGACGAGGTTTAGGTCCCTAGAGCGTGTAGCTCAGAGGGATTGGGATTTCTTTACGTGGAGCATGTCCAACAGCTCTGGGTTTGACATAGCTTTATATGTTAAGCAGAGATTGCCTCTGATTAGGCGATATGCGACAGAGTAAAGCTGGAGTTTTTTGAGACGGTCTGCGTAGGGCATCTGCTTGAGGCTGGTAATCCTCTTTGTGAGGTATTTCTGTGGCCTTTCCAGTTGTTGTAGATGTCTTGTGAGGTACATACCAAAAGGGGCGTTGTACTCTATAATGGGTCTAATGAGTGATGAGTAGAGGGGAACAATGACCTCTTTTTTCCTGGATGACAAACCTTTTGTGATGAGGTATGCATGTAGAAGGATTTCCTGACTACTGTGGCAATGTGATTATCAAAGGAGAGACTACTGTCCACCTGTGTCCCAAGGTCTCTTATCACACTTTCGGTGTTAAGTAGACTACCGCCTATGTGGTAGTTCATGGGTACAGAGTTTTTACCAAAAGGGATGACAATGCACTTTTAGGCATTGAGCTTGAGGCCATGGCTTTGACACCAGGCATCTGTCTCAGTGAGGCCCTTTTCTAGGTTGTCCACATCATTAAGAGTTTTGATTATGGCTCCTAGTTTGCAGTCATCTGTGAACTTTGTTAGCCAAAGACCTTCTGTGTTAGTATGTACTTCAGAGAAGTAGATATCAAACAGGAGAGGACCTAGGACTGAACCCTGTGGTACTCCATTTGTCACTGGTCTGAAGTTGGATTTAGAGTCTGCTACTTTCACAGTGGGAGTTCTGTTAGTGAGCCAGTTGGCAACCCATCTTGTGACATAGGGATTTATACCTAGTTTAGTGAGTTTGTCTATAAATCCAGAGTGGGGGATGGTGTCAAAAGCCTTGGCGAGATCTAGATAGGCTGTGTGTACCACTTTACCCTCATCTACGGCTTTGGTAACCACTTCAAAGAAGTCTATCAGGTTTAGGAGACGCAATCTGCCTTTTACAAACCCGAACTGGGTAGGGTCCAGAGTTTGGAGATTATCAATGTCATTGTTTATAAGTTCCATAATGATACGCTCCATAGCCTTGCAGACCAGGCTCATCAGGCTAATGGGGCGGTAGTTCCCGGGGTCCGTGGTGGCTCCCACTTTGTGGAGTGGGATAACTGTTGCTGTGCACCATTCAGTGGGCACAAAGCCTGAGGTGAGGCTATGATTGAACATGGTACTTAGGTGGGGTGCCAGTTCATTCTGTAGTTCATGTAGAATGCAGCCTGTGATGTTGTCAGGTCCCATGGATGCTGTGTTCTTGGCTTTGAAGAGTGTGGTTTTTACCTGTGCAGCCGTGATTACAGGTACTTTGCATTCTTTTGGTATAGAGCTGGGCCTTTTAGGGGATGAGAGAGGGGTAAAGTTAGCACTGAACATATCTACCAGGATGTTGGCAATATCAATTGGTTCTGTATATTTAGTGCCATTGTTCTGTAACTCAGAGCATATCTGAGTGTTGCCATTAAGATTTTTGACATAGCTATAGAATGCTTTGTGGTTGTCTTTAGAATCAGTGGCGATTTTGTTTTCGTAACTAGCTTTGGAGCATTTTATGAGGGATCTCAGCATCTTACTGAGGCTGACCACGGAGTTCCTACAATCATGGGATTTTACTCTTTTTTGCAACAGTTTCTTTCTTCTGTTGTAGAGTTTGTTTATAGCAGGGGACCACCAGATTGGCTTCCTTTTTTTGGAGGATAGCATCTTGGTTCTGTTAGGGATTGCATGATACATGCATTCATGTAAGTGCTTATAAAGTGCAATTGTATAGGATTCAGCAGTCGTATCTCTATTGTCCGTCAGCATGGGTGTCGTGAAGTTTGCCAATTCTGTCTTAAGCATGAAGTTGTCTTTGGAGAAATTTTTTACAGTGGTTTCCCTAATGGGGGGTGGGGATGGGATGTGAATGTCTGGGGTGATTTGCTTGTGGTCGGATCTGACCAACGAGGACTTGACCTCTGGTGTGGAACACCAGTTGCCCATATTGGTAATGATCAGGTCTAGGATATTGCTGCCCCTGATGGGGGTGTGGATAGGTTGATCCAAGGCATTGGAATTTATGAATTCCAGAAAACGTTGAGCACAAGAGTTGGTACATGAGTATTTTTCCCAGTTAATGGTGGGGTAGTTGAAATCGCCCATTATTAGGGTGTTAGGTTGTACCCCAATATTTTCCAGAGTATCAAGAAATGAGGAGTGGGAATCCTGGGGCATGGTGGGGGATCTGTAGCAAGCTACAATTTGCATTGCGGTCTTGCCCAGAGTTAGTTGCACTTGGATAATCTCAGATGCATTATGCTGAGCAACTAGTCTGGAGGTATGGATATCCTTAATGAATATGGACATGCCTCCACCTTTAGTGCTTTGGTCCAGATTAAGTGGCCGAAATAATGTGGTATGAATTATAGCCTGGTAATGCAGGGGTGCTCTCTGGAGCCTTAAACCAGGTCTCTGTCACTTCACAGATGTCGATGTTCTTCATTTTAAGGAGTGCCTCGAGTGAGTGCATTTTGCGATTTAGACTTCTAGCATTAAGTAGCATTACCCTCAGATTTTGCTTGCTTGTTCCTGTTAGGATGGTGAATTTGTCATTTGAATCTTGCCTAAAAAAGGCACTATAGGGGTGGCAAGAGCCCTAGCCAGTATCCGGAATCCCAAGGGCGAATGGTGCAGGCGATCTCTGGCAAAGCATCGTGGTTTGTCGATCATGTCATCCCAGGCAGACAGATACTGGATCCCCTTAGAATGACACCAGAAGCTTAGCCAATTGTTGAAGTCAATCATTTTGTCCTTGTACTGTGGTATCATTCTGGGTGATGGCAGGATGCTACTCAGAGCTAGGGACATACCTGCCTGGCTACAAGATCCAGAAAACAATGTAAACTTGAAAAGAACAAAAACAGAAAGCTAGTACCAATGAATCCAACTGAAAATTAATTTAATGAATCAACTGTGAAGCGCTTTTTGTTTAGCACATAGGCTAAACTTCCTCAGACAAATTCCATTCAAACAAGTCTCATTTAAATAGTAATACCCTTAAGCACCTAATTGGCACTTCTAAAAGGTGTATTACCCTAATATTTATACAGTCTAAGGACAGAACAACAATCAGTGGTATACAAATAAATGACAGTATTAAAATGTACAAATTAAATCTACATGCTAGTGTTTAAATATTAATATTTATATTTATAACCTTTTAGAAGTGCCAATTGGGTGCTTAAGGGTATTACTATTTAAATGAGACTTGTTTGAATGGAATTTTTCTGAGAAAGTTTAGCCTATGTGCTAAACGAAAAGCGCTTCACAGTTGTTTCAATAAATTCATTTTCGGTTGGATTCATTGGTATTAGCTTTCTGTTTTTGTTCTTGCCTGGGCTACAAGATCAGAAAGCAACTCCATGTCTCTTTTAATGTAGTCCAGGGAGGTACGTCTCAGGTAATTCACGCCAACATGGACAATGACAGAATCATATTTGTACTTGCTGTGGAGTGACCTGAGTGCATGCATTATGTAGTGGATCCTGGCACCCGACAGGCAGCTGACAGTAACTTTCTCCTTGTTTAGCCTGGTGAGTGGAACATCAGTGTGCCTGACTATAGAGTCACCTATGACTAGAGTGTTGGGTACGTTGTTATGTCTTATGGGCTGTGGTTGAGTGGCACACTGAGTTTGTGGGCTATGTGTCATTTGGGTTGTGTTGGGGGGTGGAGGTTTCTTGCGCTTTTGCTTTGGAGGTCACTGTTGCTTGGGCAGATGTTTTTGAGAACCTCCATGAATCTAGATGTGTGTTTTGTGCTTCTATGTGTGTGTTTTGGTGGTGTAGGTTTTGAGGGACTATGTGATGATTGTGGTGTGGTGCAAGTCTTTACCTTCTCCTCTTGATGGTCTAGTCCAGTCTTGGATGAAGAGAGCTTTGCTTCCAGTTTGGTTATATAAGTGCATTTCTCACAGGTTGTAGTGCTGAGTGGAGGAGGAGAGGGCTGTCTGTGTACATGAGGCAAATGCTGCATTGCCCCAAGATGCCCAGATTCATCAGGTAGACAGGAGAAAACACCGGGAGCTGACCCTTAGACATGCCTGGATAGGTGCTTATTTATTAAGTACTAAAAACTGGTTTCCTCTAGACAAGTGAAGAATGTTGAGTGCTGTAGTAATTTGTAGCTTATTTAGTGCTTACAATGAGTTCTGAACAAGTGCTGAGCTCAAAGAAACAGATACGAGTACTGAAACTAGAAAACAGGCTAGTTCTAAGAAACACAATGAAGCTAGAAGGCTTCCCTCCAACACAGAAAGGCGTGGGAGCTCAGAAGCTTACAAACAGTCCTGGATACAGCAAATCTGTATCTGGACTAGACAACTTATAGGAAAGGCAGGAAACAAGCTTAATATATAGGTTAGGTTAGGTTAGGTTAGTACTAGGCTAACTGCCCCTGTGAGCCATTTTAAGCCTAGCCAGTTATCCCCTGTGAGATTCAAACCCTGTACCTTGTGTTTCTAAGGCAAACACCTTAACCATTAGGCCACCCTCCCAACCCCTATATATATATATATATATATATATATATATATATATATATATATATATATATATATATATATATTTTTTTTTTGTAAAGTGGAAAGGGGAACAGAACAAACAAACCCAACCAGATGCTTAACAATTGTAGAAAATTCTACTTAATACCTCACACACAGTGAATAAATTAACAGTGCTATAAATAACTCAGAAATAAGCAAAAAACAAGATACTTGAAGTTATATATCACAGATTAGTTAGCTCAGAGCCCTTCCTCCAACTTCCTCTGATTAACTCAGTGTGAAATGGTAGAAACAGTCACAAGTTAACTTCTTAAGTAACAAAGTTGAAAACTGAAACAACTTTAAAGAAAGCTTGAAAGAACCAATGAGGTGCTTACTCCAAGGTGTAGTCCAGGCAATCCCAGTCAGCCAATGACCACAAACAATTCACTTTTGCTGAAATGCTATACTGGCTTTGGCTAAGCTATGATGGCCTGGGACATGTGCTCAGACACACAGCCTCTAATAACAAACAACTAGGCCCAAAACACAAGCCTGAATATAAACAATGCTACACTACCAACACTACTTAGGTAGAAAAAACTGCAGAAATGTTTAAACAGATAAAGGATCAAGGAGACTCTAGAGAATGCTTTTAAATGCAAACAAGTTATATGATACACTCCTAGCAGGAAATAAGACAAACAAACCCAACCAGATAATTGACAATTCTAGAAAATTCTACGTAATACCTCACACACAGTGAGTAAATTAAAAGTGCTATAAATAACTCAGAAATTAGCAAAAACAGAATACTTAATGTTATATATCACAGATTATTTAGCTCAGAGGCCTTCCTCCAACTTCCTCCAATTAGCTCAGTGTGAAATGGCAGAAAGTCACAAGTTAACTTCTTAAGTAACAAAGTTGAAACCTGAAACAACTTTAAAAAAAGCTTGAAAGAACCAATGAGGAGCTTACTCCAAGGCGTAGTCCAGGCAACCCCAGTCAGCCAATGACCACAAACAATTCACTCTCACTGAAATGCTATACTGGCTGTGGCTAAGCTATGATGGCCTGGTACATGTGCTCAGACACACAGCTTCTACTAACAAACAACTAGGCCCAAAACACAAGCCTGAATATGGACAATGCTACACTACCAACACTACTTAGGTAGAAAAAAAATGCAGAAATGTTTAAACAGATAAAGGATCAAGGAAACTTTAGAGAATGCTTTTAAATGCAAACAAGTTATATGATACATTCCTAGCAGGAAATTAGAACAAACATACTCAACCAGTTGCTTAACAATTGTAAAAAAATTCTACTTAATACATCACACACAGTGAGTAAATTAAAAGTGCTTTAAATAACTCAGAAATAAGCAAAAAACAGGATACTTAATGTTATATATCACAGATTAGTTAGCTCAGAGCCCTTCTTCAGACTTCCTCCGATTAGCTCAGTGTGAAATGGCAGAAACAGTCACAAGCTGACTTCTTAAGTAACAAAGTTGAAAACTGAAACAACTTTAAAAAAAGCTTGAAAGAACCAATGAGGTTCTTACTCCAAGGTGTAGTCCAGGCAACCCCAGTAAGCCAATGACTACAAACAATTCACTCTCACTCAAATGCTATACTGGCTTTGGCTAAGCTATGATGGCCTGGGACATGTGCTCAGACACACAGCCTCTACTAAAAGCAACTAGGCCCAAAACACAAGCCTGAATATGGACAATGCTACACTACCAACAGTACTTAGGTAACATTTTACCTCTAAACACCACTGATCATAACCAACATCATAGATGTCATGTCGTCTCACTGTCAGAAGACTGCATGAATGATTACATCCACAATAAGAGAGAAAGCATGTGTACAGATGACAATATTTCCTTTGAAATATAATGCATTTATCATCATCCTAAAACATTTGATGATTTTACAGTGGAAGATATGTAAATACAGTGAACATCACACATGGCCAAGTCTCATTGCACTATTTCATACCTTCAATGTATTTTGAAGGAATCATAACCATTGTCTTTGGTAGGCCATTTTTCTGCTTTCAATTGCACAAATGCAGCTGGCAAGATTGACAGAAGTTGTACACAGGCTGGTATATGCAAGCCTGATTTTTGTTGATTTGGGTAACAATTCACTGCCATATTTCTAGGTGTCCGTCAGAAGACGTGGCAGGTGAAGGAGAATGCAGTGATCCATTTAGAGCCCAAGGTGGTTTGGAAGGTGGACAGAATCTTTGTGGCACTCCTCATAAAGTACTACAGCTTTAGGCCTCTATGGGAGAACTACACCCGGTCTCAGTACAAGGATGAGGCTTGGAATGGCTTGGCCAAGGCTATCTTCAGTGCAAATGGCATTCCACTCACTGGTGAACAATGCCATCACCATTATAGGGACATGAAGAGGTACAAGCAGGACCTCCTGAACTGATGGGAGGCAGAACTTAGCTGCACAATTACCACTGAGGTTTGTGTACGTATAGTAGAATAAGGAGTCACATCAGGAATGATTTGTATACTTCACAGAGGCATGGGGTATGTATGGACTCAGTCTGAATGCAGGCAAAATCATAGTTATCTGTAATGTAGTTGATCTTACCAAATTTCAAGACATCAGTCCATATGTCCTTGAGATACACACAACTGAGTAGGCATACCTAGACTTTATATCAAGCATAAATGTCTGCTCCAATAGCTCTTAATCATTACATTAGTCAAGGAGTAAATCAACTTAGTTGTGTGTGGGCTCAATTCCTCACAGCATCAAGTAGTTTTTATTGCAGGATATTATGTCAAACTTATTTACTACAATATTAAATATCATCCAAGATTCCATTTTTGAAACTGGATGAATTTACTTGGAATTTGTATATCTGATATGCTATAGTCATTTAAATATTTCCATATTATTTATAATAGCACTTACACTGATGTACTTTATGACACATTAATGCTTTCACATCTAATCTGGATGCAGCAAAGGTGAATATACTTATGTGTTATATTTGCTTATATTTTGAAAGATTAATCTGACATGGCATTGATGTTATCATCTATTTTCTTCTCCCCCAGCCCTGTCTCCTTCCTTTTTTTCATTCTGAGAGGAAAGATTGCTGCAGCCACACAAAGAATCATCTGCGCAGGGAGGTAGACTGACCACTGTGGTTCAGCCCATCATACCTCCACAGTTGACTGTGGCGGCACCCCCACAGGCAGCACAGATGCCCAGCTTATTTGGGTCACAACCTGTCAGCACTGCCACCACAACACTGGCACTACCTGCTCCATCTGTGTCAGGTAGCTCTGCTCTGGCTGCTGAAGCAGTGGTACCCAGTGAAAATAATACTATAGGCAGAGATTTCGTCACCTGTCAGGAGCTGACAGGGCTGGTGAAGGACATCATGGAGAGAAGCGTCGGTACCTGAACTGGCAGAGTAGTAAAAAGTCCTGCATTAAATTTAACAGTTGTTGCCATTTCCAACACTGATGCCGGGATCTGCAGCAGGAGGCAGTGATGACAGATCTAAGGGTGAAGACTAGATTCTTACTGTGCTCATGCTGGATGCAGATGTGTCTCTAATGTCCCCTACCTATCCCTAAATATGGTGTCCACCAACCTTTTGTGTCAATTACCATCCCTATTTCTCTTGTATGTCATGTATGTCTGCACCTGCTACCTAACCTGCCAGACCCACCTTACCCTCTTATTTCTAAAAACCTTCCACAGCAGTCCTTTTCCAATTAAAAAATGTGCCATAAATAGCTTTCCATTTCACCTAGGTGTCTGCTTGAAATACTTGATTTGTTTCAATAGGCCATAGAATATAATCCTGTTGCTGTCACCTAGTCCTGATGTGGTAACTATCCAAATTCATGAAATTATTGTTACAGGTATACATTTATCTTGATAAGACATGGATAGCTATGGTGCTCTCCCACCACCATCCTGCACATTCCTTTATTCTTCCCCTGTGTCCTACCCCTTGCTTGCCCCCCACTTTCACCAATATCTTATTAACCCCTGTTTCACAAATTTGATCTTGTCAAAAACTTGAATTTCACACAATACACATGGCCAGAAATGACCCATAAAAAAACTTTAATTCTTATTCTCAGCATTTGCACAAAGTCTGGCATCCCACATTAATACTGTGTGATCATAAATGGCGTTTCATATCCTACGGCAAAAAACGGTGAATTTTTGCCATCAACCACACTAGTATGGTTATCTTCTCATAAATGTGCTACTTCTCATATCTGACCTATAGGAATACAGACTGAAAGCAATATAGGTTCATAGGTTCATAGGTTCATACTAGGCTATCTGCCCGAGGGCATTTACAAGCCTAGCCCATAGTTTTGTGGCTTACGCCACCCCTTTAGTATGGGGAACTATACCCATTATTTTGCTGTGCCTCTGTTGAGCAGTGACACTGAGGTAATCCCTGGGGTATATCTGCGATCTCCCATCCATTGGTCAAGATTTCTCTTGAACAAGGCCAGCGAGGTGCTCTGCCTCACATATACCGGGATTTTATTCCACAGCATAGGGAGTCTTTGGGTGATGAATCTATCCCTCCAGCACGTCCTATTAATAGCCGTGTCGAGGTTTAAGTCTCCGCCCTTGTGGCTCTGGCGGATCTAGATTTTTGAGGTGAAGCATATTCATCAAATCTGGGTTTGACATGGCCTTGTATGTTAGGCAAAGGTCACCTCTGAGCAAGCGGTGGCGACTGAATAGAGCTGGAGTTCTTTCAGTCGGGCAGCATAGGACAGATGTTTGAGACCCTTTATCCTTTTGGTGAGGAACTTTTGTGGCCTCTCCAGCTGCTGCAAGTGTCGGGTCAGATACATTCGAATGGGGCATTGTACTCAATCATTGGTCTGATGAGTGATGAGTAAAGGGAGACTATGACCTCCCTTGATCTAGATGAGAATCCCTTCATGATAAGGTGGGCAATGTAGAAGGTCTTCCTAACTACTTTAGCTACATGGGTGTCGAATGACAGACTACTATCAACCTGGGTCCCCAGGTCCCTGATAACTTCTTCTGTGCTCAGTGGATTGCCACCTATTTGGTAGCTAGGGGTAACCTTGTTTTTCGAAGGGTATGACTATGCATTTTGGCATTTAACTTTAGGCCATGGCTCTGGCACCAGTTATCCGTTTCTGTGAGACCCTTCTGAAGGATATCTGTGTCAGATGTGTTTTCTACTATGGCCCAGTTTGCAGTCATCTGCAAACTTTGTCAGCCATAACCCTCCTGTGTTTGCTTGTACTTGGAAAAGTAGATGCCAAACAAGAGTGGGCCCAGGACTGAGCCCTGTGGTACACCACTTGTGACAGGCTTTGAGTCTGACATGGCGCCAGCAACTCTGACCCTGTGGGTTCTGTCACTCAGCCAGTTTGCAACCCATCTTGTGATGTATGGGTTAACATTTAAGCTGATGAGTTTTTCAATGATACCCGAGTGGGGTATTGTATCGAAGGCCTTTGCCAGATCGAGGTAGGCTGTATGGACTGCCTTTCCCTCATCAATGGCTTTGGTGACTGTTTGAAAAAGTCAACCAAGTTTAGAAGGCATGATCTGCCTTTGACAAAGCCAAACTGGGATGGATCCAAAGTCTGCAAATTCCCTATGTCTTTATTTATGAGGTCCATTATGATCCTCTCCATGGCTTTGCAGATAAGGCTTGTCAAGCTAATGGGCGGTAATTTCCAGGGTCGGTGGAGGCACCGCCTTTGTGAAGTGGGACCACAGTTGCAGTCGCCACTCCTGGGTACATATCCAGAGGTAAGACTATGATTAAACAGCTGTCCTAGCTGTGGGTTTAATTCTCGTTGAGTTATGGAGCACACAGCCGGGGACATCATCAGGTCCCATGGATGCTGTGTTTTTGCTTTGGAGAGAGCAGTTCTCACTTGGGCGTTGGAGATGTTTGGGGGCTGCAATCGCTTGGTATAGATATCTCTCCTTTTGGGGAGGAGAAGTTTGCACTGAACCTGTCAGCCAGTATGTTGGCAATGTCTGTAGGGTCAGTAATCTTCACATCATTTTGAACTAGTTCTGAGCATATCTGGGAGTTTCCTCCCAGGTTTCTAACATAGCTAAAGAAGGCCTTATGATTGTCTTTTGAGTCTTTAGCTATTTTTCTCTCAAAATTTGCTTTGGATGATTTTATGAGAGCTCTTAGTTTTTTACTTATAGTGATCAAGGGTGTCTTACCTTTTAAGGATTTTGCTCTATCTTGTAGTAGCTTCCTCCTTTTGTTGTAGAGTTTGTTTATGGCAGGGGTCCACCAGACTGGACGCTTGCCTTTGGTACAAAGAGTCTTAGTTTTGCTTGGGATTGCCTTATCCATGCAGTCCTGCAGGTGCTGGTAGAAGGCATTTGTAAGTGATTCAGTGGCTTGAGTACTGTTTTCCGCTGGCTCGGGGGCCTTAAAGGAGACCACACTAGTCTTTAGAAGTGTGAAGTCGGCTTTCGAGAAGTTCTTTACTGTGGTCTTTTTTATTTCAGGTGGGGGTGGGATGAGGACCTCCAGCGAGATTAGTTTGTGATCTGATCTCACCAGTGAGGGGTATACTTCCGGTGTTGAACATTGTGCTCCCATGTTCGTGATGATGAGATCAAGTATGTTTTCTCCTCTTGTGGGGATGGTGACTAGTTGTTCCATGGCATTTGAGTTTATGAATTCCAGGAACTTTTAGGCTAGGGTGTTTGGGCTTGAGTAGTGTTCCCAGTCTATATTAGGGTAATTGAAGTCACCTAGTATGATGGTGTTTGGTGATACATTTATCCCCTCTAGTGTTTTCAGGAAGGCCATGTGAGGTTCCTGAGTTTGTGAGGGTGGCCTGTAACATGCTACAATTTGCAGAGCAGTCTTGCCTATGGTTAATTGCACCTGGATGGTCTCCGATGCATCGTGCGTTGCCACCAGTCTTGAGGTGTGGGTGTCTTTGATGAATATGGATACCCTCCTTTCTTGGTATTGTCCGGATTTTGGGGCGGAACGCATGATAAGAGGTAAAACCTGATAGTGCTGGGGTGCTCTCAGGAGCCTTGAACCAGGTTTCTGTCACTGCACAGACATCGATGTTCTCCATACTGAGAAGGGCCTTGAGTGCGTGCATTTTGAGATTTAGACTTCTGGCATTGAGCAGCATTACCCTTAGTTTTTTTCCTTTTTGTGTTCTAGGGTGGTAGGTTTAGAATTTGAGCCTTGCCTAAAAAAGGCACTATGGGGGTGGCAAGAGCCTTTGCCAATATCCGGAATCCCAGGGGTGACAGGTGCAAGCCGTCCCTTGCGAAGCAGCGTGGCTTGTCCAGCATGTCATCCCAGGCAGACAGACATTGGATCCCCTTTGAATGACACCAGAGTTTAAGCCAATTGTTAAAGCTGATCATCTTATCTCTGTATTGTGGCATCATTCTTGGTGAAGGTAGGATACTGCTCAAGGTCAGGGTCATACCGCCTGGGCTACATAATCAGAGAGCTCCTCAATGTCTCTTTTCATGTAGTCCAAGGAGGTACATCTCAGGTCGTTTACACCAGCGTGGACAATGACTGAGTCGTATTTGTACCTGCTGTTGAGAGACCTGAGTGCTTGCGTTATGTGGCGGATTCTAGCGCCCGACAGGCAGCTTACTGTGACCTTCTCCTTACTCAGTCTGGTGAGCGGGACGTCAGTGTGTCTGACTATGGAGTCACCAATGACTAGTGTGTCTGGCATTGTGTTTGGCCTTAAGGGCTGTGACTGTTTGACACTCTGACTGTGAGGTCTATGTGTTGCAGGTGTTGTGTTCTGAGGTGGTGGTTGTTTGGGTGTCTACTTTGGTGGCCTCTGCTGTTTTGGTAGATTTTTGATCAGAGCCGCCGAGTATGTCTTTGTGTGTTTATGTGTATGATTTGAGGTTGTGATGGTACTATGTGAGACTGGGTCTCTAATGTCCCCTACCTATCCCTAAATATTGTGAGATAGTTACTCTAACATAGATATTAGGCTTCTGTAGTGATCTGTAGAATGCATTTTGTACAATGTTAATGGTTAGAATCCAGAATTACATCAAACATTATTTAATTTTTTAAATTAATATTGCATATGTAACTGCTGTCTACATATGTTATTAACTCACCATTATACAACGACCCCCCATTAATATTCAAAAATGTGCACACTGATTGGCAGCATGCACATTGTAAATCTCAGTTATAGTAATGGAAAAAGGTCCAGTCACCTGGACTTTTTCCATTACTATAACTCTTTTTTTTTACAGCAACGGAGAATGCAAGATCTCCGTTGCTTCACACTATCTTGCTATGTTAAACGAGTTTAACATAGCGAGACAGCTTTAAAAAAAAGCAACGGAGATTCTCCGTTGCTTTTTTTAAAGCTATCTCGCTATGTTAAACTCCTTTAACATAGTGAGACAGTTTGTAAAAAGCAACGGAGATCTTGCTTTCTCCGTTGCTTTTTTCAAAACTGTCTCGCTATGTTAAATGGGTTTAACATAGCGAGACAGCTTTAAAAAAGCAACAGAGATTCTCCGTTGCTTTTTTTAAAGCTGTCTCGCTATGTTAAACCCATTTAACATAGCAAAACAGTTTGTAAAAAGCAATGGAGATCTTGCTTTCTCCGTTGCTTTTGCCCACAGCTCTGATGTACTGCGCGGGCATATGCATGCGCAGTACATCAGAACTGCCACACAATACAGCTGCGGAAGGGCAGCAAGGAGGCATTATACAATGCCATTATTTAAGAAAAGTAATTATTTTCTTTCTTAAATAATGTCATTGTATAATAAAAATAACCCACTTCTGGGTGTGGGTAATGCTGGATTTACCAACAGTTGGCTTTGTTTGGCCACTCGGACTTCACCCTCATGACCAAACCACACCAACCGTGAGTAAATCCAGCATCACCCACACCCAGGTGTGGGTTATTGCTGTATTATTCTGCTTACCTTCCTACCTCTGCTTGCTCCATATTGGAAACATTATATTGTACAGTCCATGACAGAATAATTATGATGACAAACCTAAGAGTAACACACCAAAAAAAAAAAATGGCCAGTAATGGCCCATAAACAAAACTCTTTCTATGTCTCTATCCCCATCTCTCAAACTGAATCTCTTTCTCCCCTTCTGTATCATCATTTTTTATCCTTGCATTTGTGTGATGCTGGCACTGAGGGGCAGTAAGGGTAAATGACAGCTCATGTCTTATGACAAAAACTGTTGAGTTTTTAACTTTGGCCACATTAGTCTGCTGCCCCTCATGCTGCTGCTGTGCTTATCCTCTGTGTTCTGTGGAAAGACAGGCTGATAGCACCATGAGGAGACATCATTATATGGGAAGAGGCTGCAGAGTTGAAAACTGGCAAATTAATGACCTGCCTTTTGGCAAGAAAGAAGGATTTGTGCATAAAGTAACCATATCCTTGTGAAATATCAAATATGGCAGTTTGGAAGACAGTGCTTGGAGTTCAAAAACTCATCTTGCAGCAGAAAAATAGTTTTCCAGAAAAGAAACTTGAGATTTCTGTTAGCTGATGGTTCAAAGGGAGAAAGTACTAAGGTTTGCGAAACCATAGTGAGGTCCTAAGGTGGAGTAGGGTAGTTTATTGGAGGCCTAAGTTAGGAGGTACCCTTAAGAAAGGCCTTACATAATTTAGATGATGCTAAAGGAGAATTTTTATCTCTGATGGCTGCTAACTGAGCCCTGAACTTTGATAGTGGAAAAACTTGCTTCATCCTGAAAAATCGAGGCAAGGAAATCTAGAACAGCTGGAAGCGGAGTGGTAAAGGGAGCTAATTCTCTCTGATGAGCCCGAAAGGAAAACATTTTCCATTTACTTTTGTAAATTTTCCTTGTCGAAGGTTTATGACAAGAGGCTAGGATTTTTTGAATTGGAGAGGAAAGCCTGGAATGTCTAGCTATCATCAGAACTGGAGAAACTATGTGGTCAACTTGAGGTCTGCAATATCTGGGTAAACTTGCCCTGACAGATGAGATAAGAGGTCTGTACTGGGATCCAGCATCCAAGGAGGATGGACTAAATGAGAACAAAGGAAGGAGAGTCCCATTTGTCAAAGACAGAAGGGCACAATAAGGATTACTGTACTCTTCAACTGAAGTGCTTTCTGAAGAAACTTAGGTATGAGAGGCAGAGGAGGATAAGCATAAAGGAGAATGTAGGGCCAAACATGGATTAGAGCATCTCTCTGGGACTGTCCTTGAGATGGGACAAAGGCAAAAAAATCTGTTGCATTTGTTGTTTAGGGAGATGCAAATAGGTTGCAGCAAGGTTGATCCCAATTGTGGAAAATTAAGTTTGCCACTGATTGGTTGAGAGACCACTCATGAGGCATGAAGAAGGCCTTGCTGAGTTTGTCCGCTAGAATGTTGGATTTCCTCAGTATGTACATTGCTACAAGAAAGTGGTTGGAGGCAATCGGCCATTACCATACCCTCATTGCTTCTCAACACAGGGTATACGATTTGGATTCCCCCTGTTTGCTGATGTAACAGACTACTGACATGTTGTCCACTTGTATTGCAATAGTCCCTAGAGGAAGAAAGCTCTGGAAGGCCTGCAACACTAGAAGCACAGCTCTCATCTCTAGGACATCGATATGCAAATTGGTCCTGTATGTAGACCATGTGCCTTGTACAGTCTGTCCCAAGTAATGCCTCCCTCCTCAACTGGGAGGCATCCATGGCCAATGTGGTACTGGGGGGAGGAAGGATAAATGGATATCCTTGAGCAATCTCCTTGGAGTAGATCCACTAAAGAACTGACTTTCTGCAAAGTTGAGTCAATTTTATTGGATGATTCAAGGGATAATGACGAAAGGACCATTGCAACACCAGGGTCCATTGATGAATTCTCACGTGTAAGCGAGCAGTGGAAATTTGATTTATAGTAGCAGCCATCGACCCTAAAGCTTTCCGGATCAGTCTTGCAGAGGGAGAAGGAATGGAAAGAATCTGTTTTATGTGTGTATTCAATCTAAGAATTCTGTTTTGAGGCAGAAGAGCTAGACAATTGACTGTGTCTAAGTGAGCTTCTATAAGATCTGCAACTTGAACTGGATGAAGATGAGATTTGTGCACGTTGATGGTGATTCCCAGTGAGAATGACAGTTGAAGCAAATAATCTCTGGCTTTTACTAGTAGATGCCTGGCTGGTGCAGTAAGGAGCCAGCATCTAAATAGGGAAACATTCTGAACCCAAGCAGTCTCAGGTAAGCTGCTACCACTGCCATGCATTTGGTGAACATCCTGGGGGCTGTGGTGAGACAAAAGGGTAGGGCTCTGAACTGATACTGACTGGTTCCCAGCCAGAAGCATAGATACCTTTGAGACTGTCTGTTCATTGTGATGTGATAGTAAGTGTCTTGAAGATTGATTGAGCACATCCAGTCATCCTTCTGAAGAAGAAACAGAATGGACTGAACCATGACCATCCGGAATTTGGAATGTTTTACAAACTGGTTCAAATAACTTAGATACAAGATAGGTCTCAGGTCCCCTGTCTTTTCTGGCACTAAAAATAACCTTGAATACATTTTGGATCCTTTTTAGTATGGTGGGATCTCTTGGATAGCTCTCTTGTCTAGTAACTATGTGATATCATGAGCTACTAGCTCCCACTGATTGGGTGGAACATTGAGAAGAATTTTCCTTGTTTTAGTGGAATTTGTAAAAAGGGAATGAAATACCCTCTGGATATGATCCTCTGCACTCAAAAGTCATTTATAATGGCTATCCAGGCATTTTAGTGCAAGGATAAGTGCATCCAATCTGCTTCCAGAGAAGGACATTCAGGCAACCTTTCAGGAACCTTGGAAGGATCTGTCCAAGAAAGAATCTCAGGATGCTTGGTTGTGCAGACCCCCATCTGCTACATGAGTGGCATCTACCACTGCACTTATTTTCACCTCTGCCACTGGGGAAAAATTCCCCACATGACTCCTGGAAAGGACCTTGAGATTTCTTGAACCACATTTTCTTACTGCTCCATTAGTTCCTGGAAAAGGGTCTCTGCGGGGTAGAAAAGTGAATTCCTATGGTAGACAAGGCCTTTCAGTCCTATTCGCTGTCTCTTTTATTGTTGGGCCAAACAAGGATTATCCATCACATCAAAGGCAGCATTGATGAATGGCCCCTTGAAGGGTTCTGCAAAATTGTACAATCACATCCAGACATATCTACTTATGGGTATGCCTGAACTGGCCGCCCTGGAGTTACCTTCTGCAGCCCGCAAGATCAACCTCATGGACACATTAGTAATCAATTGTAGGGTGGCTACTCATGAGGAAACTGACTTTTGTTTCTCTGCAGACATGGACCCTGGGGCAGAATTAGAAAGTTCCTTTATTAATCCCTCGAAGTGTGACAGGTAGTTCAGCGATCACAGGCAAATGTTGCTGATGCATACATTCACTTCCCAAAACCTGTTAAAAGTCCTAGACTCTCTGTTAAGGAGATGGACAGTGAAGCTTTGTTCAGCAAGCTCTTTTTTGGTGGCTGCCACAAACATGGCATCTACAGGAATCCCTTTAGTCTAGTACTGTCTATCAGCAGGGGAGGTTAAGATGATTTTGTTGGGGCATTTTGGAATAGGTTCCATGGATTCCAGTTCCTTCTATGCTCTGAGGGAGACAAAATCTATAAGCTCATCCACAGTGGGTGTAACCCAAGATGTAGATGGTCCTGACCCGAAGGCTTCCAAGAACACCGATTCCTCCTGGGAAGGAGTTTGGGAAGACCAACCACCTTTTTGGTGAAGGATGTCTATGATGTCTCCAAATGAGGCATTTTCAGGTGGAGATTTAGGGGAGCCTTCCCCATCATCAAAATTGGTGTCTTCTGTGAGGGATTCCTGCTGGGAATCCAAGTGCTTCCTGTTGTATGTTGTCTTCCAAGGGACCTCCTTAGTGGGATGTTCTGGGGAGGTATCAGAAAAGATGGGAAGTTCCTTGACTGGAGCTGCTTGGAAGCTCTTCTGGCTGTCTGTCTCTGAGGTATAGGATGCGAGGACTCAGATATAGGATCCAAAGAAGAAGTAGGGCATGGATCCGAAGAAGGGAGAGTCAACACTACTCTGGGATGAGAGAAAGCCCTCTCCTCAAAGGTAGAAGGGGCCTGGAGAGGCTGATGACAATCCCACATGAGCCGAGGCTCCCAGAGTAGAGAACCACCAAGCTGCCCCAACTTCCCTGATCTGAGGAAGGAGTCAGAGCTGAACTGTCAAGCGCCAAAGCTCCGGCAGGAAGTGATGGCTCTGTAAACTTGGGATTCAAAGTCAACCTTCAGATCTGACATTGATGCTTTGGCTCCAAGAGCCATTATGTTCCAACAATGTCAGAGCTGATCAGGTCAGGGAAGTAGCTGGATTCAAGATTGAAATAACCTTCTGATCTGACTGCTCGACTCCTAGGTCTCTAAGATCCAAGGACTCCAAAATGGATGGTCAGATCAGAGAAGGATCAATTACAGGTTGAAATGAAGGTTGGTGGCCACAGATCCAATGGGAGACAGAGCTGGCAAACCCCCATCTGGATCTGTATTCTGAGGAATATCCTCATAATCCTATACATCTCAGCTTTTGACAGACTATGGGAAGACCTAACAAAAGAAGATGAGGAATGTTGCCTTGAGGAGTTCTTTGGTCTTTCCTGCAAAAAGGCGGACCTCAGTCTCCGAGAAACCTGCTCTGGAGAGAACCTAGGAGCATAGGGCTGAGGAGATGGAACAGCCAATTGTGCTGGATTTGAAGGTTTCTGATATGAAATTTTAAGAACCTTCTTTGGAGGTTCTACATTAGGTGTACACTGCAGAGACTGGGCAGGAGAGGGCCTATGGTGCTCCCTGGGTTCCTTCGATGTCTGGGAGGGGGTGTAAGCCCCTGAAAGAAGTGCCTGAAGATAAAGTTGAAGTGGGAAGGAGGAGGCCTTGCAGAATTAGCTTATTCTTCCTGCTACTAATTGCTCTAGCATTAAAGGCCTCACATATGTAACAAGAGTTGTCCAAATTTGCTGGGCCCAAACAATGAATGCACTTCCTGTGGGCATCAAAATTAGGGATCTTATGCCCACAGAAAGTGTATTTTTTAAATCCAGTCAGCTTATCAGCCATGTTGCAAAAATGCCACCAAGTCTAAACAGCAAGAAAGACCTTTCTTAGGAAGAAACAAAAAATAAATAACTACTAACAAAGGTATTATGAGAAAATACCTACGGGTATAGAAGAAGGAAGAAGAAAAAGAATGGACTACCAACAATGGTAGTATAACAAATACCAAAAACTCAGTAGAGAAGGTTATAGAGGGTAAGGGGGTTAATTTAGCTAATAAGTAGAAGAAAGAACTGTCAAAAGGTAACAAGAAAATGCAAACTTACACTCACATCACTCCAAAGGAGCAGGAAGAATTACAATCCTGACCATCTTGAAAAGCATCAAATGAGATCTGAGGCTTTGTTGTGGTTGGAGGCATTATTGGTAAGGGAGGAGCTCGAGATTCATATCCTGGAATCTTTAGAATGTGTCTGAGTTGAATCCAAGGATTAGATCTGAACCCATTCATTGAGGAACAAATGAAAATAACAACATCAGATCTACTATTATGATGTATACTGCACACAAACTTCCTTGCCATAGTCTTTCCATAGTCTAGTATTCTACCAGCATTAACCTACTTGGTCCCTTATGTGTATCACAATCAGTCACAAAATGCTCATTCCTTCCCAGAAATAAGTGTAAGGTGCAATCAAAACCTGATGCATTAACAAGCAGAGTACACTGGGCACATATTGCTGCTATACACATAAAATGATAGGGTGAATTTATTTCCATTTTCATGCATTTTCTGAAGTATTTATGACACATGTATGACACATGTATGCTATCATGTAGTGACTGTATAATACTCAGTGATATCATGCAAGCACCCACAACTGCCTGAGAAGCAGTACAGCATGCCTCGACTACATGGATACTTACCAGATACGAGGTCTGTATGTAACTGTATTATCCATATAATGATTACTTTACTGCAATTATCATGATAAATGTATAAATCATGACACACAAAACATTAGTATAACACACATCCATTCTGAATTGGATCAGAATAAGAATTGCTTGTATATCTACACTCCTTATTTGTATGAAGGTTGACATGGAAGACCAATGCTTTTGTTAATTCCTATTCAAAGTTCAAAACCTCAAAATATAATTACACATGCACTAATACTTTGCTATCAGTCGTACAACTGAGCTTCTCAGTGATGTTCTTCAGGAAGTGATTTTGACAAAAAGAAAACAATGTTTATTGTTTGTATTACTTGTGTATGCTGTAATGGACTGTTGTATTCCAGATATGATGAGTTCACTGTGATGCTGTCTAAACACTACATAATTTAAATTTATGCCTGCACTCCACCACATTTACAATTAGAAATGATGTACAACATTGTAGGACCTTTGCACACATATTTCCTGGGTGGTATTAAGTAGTGTACTTTTACATGTTTGACCTGTTTCTATTTACATTGCACATGGTCCAAGTGTGAAAAAATATTGAAAATGACACAACAATGATTATTATTTGCATGCAGTCACTCTGAGGTAAACAGTCAAGAATGTTTGGTTGTTGATACGCTATATCATAACAGTGATTGTCATCAATATGCCATACTGTGAAACAACTACACACCACTCACACTACCACAATGTACATGAATGACAGGATAAATAAGTTATCTGATTGGTATGAAATTACTTGTGATCAAAACTTTGCTGTTAATTCTGCTTGTGGCGACACATTTCTTTTCATCTGTATTTGTGATGCATATTATCTTCTCTGCAACACACTGATGTAATCCTAACAAACATATGGTATCCCACATTTAAAGTCTGACTTCTCCTGTGGTGCTTGCTGTTGGCACGATGTAATCTAGAGTGTGCAATTAGATAGACAGGTGCTTGAATGCAGCAGTGACTAAATAGTGTGTGTGTGTGTGTGTCTGTGTGTATGTGTCTGTCTTTACTGCTAGGTAAGACTGTCATTACCCACACATCTGCACATCTGATATGGACACTTCCACTAAACAGAAACATTTAAAAAGGGAGACTGCTTTCTCATCGATTTCTTCGGTATCTCTCTCTTGTAAACAGACTTTTACTGTGGAGCATGTGGTTGATACAATGTATTCTAGATAGACAGATGGTTCCATTCCAACAGTGTTGTCTGAGTGTATATAACTTTGTAGTGTTAGGTGGGTATGGTTTTAACAACAGATCTGACATGTACGCTTTTCCTCAGGAGAACAATTTCACTCAGGGGTATTGTGGCCTCTCTCTTGAGAACACCTCATAGTTACATCTCTATACAAAGAAATCTAGCTGCTGAGTATCTTTACACCAGATAAGTGAATTTCTGTTTTATAACAGTTATTTTTTGTTGTTGTTGTTTAAAGTATAAGCCAATTATTTTGTTCCGTAGCTAAATAAGATTTGTTAAAACTATCTAGGTAGGCCCCAGCAGTAAATACATAGCTACAGTGGGATTTTGGCTAGTATTGTGCAGACAGTGTGTCTAGTTGATTGCTTTTGGTTTCTTAATTCTATATATGACTGCGTGTTTGAGCTAGTGTTGGCTATCGTATTCTCTCTTTTTTGTGAGCAACTCCTTACATCTTTAAACATAAGAATCTAGCTGCTGAGTATCTCTACACCATATAAGCAAAACTCTTGCTGCGGTTTCCACAACCCTCTCTCCCTTTTTCTGTTGTGGTTTTAAACAGACAGTCTCTCTGTTTCTGACCTTATGGTAATTTGATTACCAAAGCCTCTCCACCCACCCTCTTTCACTGTTACTTTAAGTTATATAAGCTGTGATATAGGGTAATATTGCCAGCCCAGTTATCTGGAATTTTGCAAGTAATTTTATGTTGTTTGTGAATACTGGTATGATTTATACAAAACTGTATGTTATGTACTGAGCTTCAAGAATGTAACCACAGCATACCCTGCTGGAACATAGAAGACTAACATAGAAAATGTCAAAAAAATAAGTTGAAATTAAAAGCTTTACAATGTGCTATTAAAGTTAGTTTCAATGCAGCAAAGAGACAGGATGTTTAGAGCTAGAAGTTTTTCTATTGTCTTGGAGAGAAGTAGTTGCCAGGTCTAAAATGTAAAAAGTGTTTTATTGCTTTATGGCTGCATAGTTCTGCGAGATATATATTTATCACACAGAGGTGTTAAATTCTGTTAAGTTTCTGTTTAGCCTAGGAACTGAAGTCAGGTGACAAAGAGTGATGTCATCCAAGCTAACCCAGCAGTAATGTTTGATCATCTTCTGCACTTGCCTGTCTGCAATTAAGATTCAGGGCATAGTATCTCTTTTAGATATAGACAGAAATATAGTAAATATTAGTTTATATGTTTTCTGTATTTATTTGAGACTGTCCTGCAATGTTGTTTTAAAATATTTCCTGTTATTTTGAACTCTGAAGTAACTGTGTTGATTGACTAAGTATTGTCTTGTTCTTTTATTATTTATTATTAAATATATTTAAATATATCTTTGTTACTGATATTTGTGAGACATATTTAAGCACATAGAGTACTTGCATATGTATTTGGTGACACTGGATAGGCCACTCCTAAATAGCTTTGCTCTTGGTCAAAACTACCATTTGGATATAGTAACATTACACAGTAGGTTTGGACACCCTTTGTAGGGGCCTTATAGTAGATGGTAAGAGGGGTTGGTGGCTGTGGAATCTACCTTATAGTCTGGGCAGAAGGGGGCATAGCTAGTAAACCTGTGCCAGCCTTCCCCAGGTGTATGTATATGTGTGCGTGTGTGTGTGTGTGTGTGTGTGTGTGTGTGTGTGTGTGTGTGTGTGTGTGTGTGTGTTTGTATATAAATCAGATCTCAAAGTGTGTGTGTGTGTCAGCTACTTGGGCAGAGACATAAAACACTGGTTGGATAGAGAGGTTGCTGGAGGACTTGGCATGGCCCCTCATCTGAGATCTTAACCCTATAGCTGTGCAAGTGGGGAGTCTCACTGGGTATCTGGAGAAAGAGGGAGAAACCTGCCCAGACTGACTGTGATCTCTGTGTGCTCTTAAGGGAAATTGCACTTTACTGTGTGTGTACTTGTCATCCTTCCAATGTGTATGTCCCCTAGCTGTTGCTAGTGGTGAGGATTGAGGCTCCTTGATTATTGGGCCAGTGCAGGGGTGTCACATATTAATCGGCAGTGGTGGGATATGCACATCACATATTAATTGGTGGCAGTGGTGGGATATTGAACTTCTGTAGCTTGTGTACAGTGGTCACTAAAGATGATTGTACTCTCAATCAGCCATGCAGTGAACATTCAGAGTTTCACATCACAATTGTTATTATTTTTTTTATTAGCTTAGTTAGTCAGGGATAGCAGGCAAGCAAGTCAACGGAGGAGTATGGCAAGCTGACAAAGATCCAGTTGGCTGAGATGTGCCAGGCTACAGGACTAGTGCATGCCAGCCTGACTAAGGCAGAAATGATTGTAGCTTTGGGCACAACTGCATCACAGACCAGTGATCAGGAGGACAACCACCCTGGCCATGGAGATGTACAACTGTCAGAAAATGGACAGCTTAACCTTTCCATAGAGGACTTAAAAATCCATCTGGAGTTAAAGAAACTTGAGCTGGAGGCTAAGCATTTGGAAATAGAAGCAGCAAAGAAACTGAGACATCTAGAGGCTGAGGAAAATAAGAAACTGAGGTGTCTGGAGGCTGAGAAAAATAAGAAACTGTGATGACGGAAGCTGAGGAGAATGAGAGGCAGAGGCAACAAGAAAATGAGATGCTGACTCTTTGCCAGACTTATGGAGGTAATGGGGAAGGGAGTAACCCAACCACAGAATCATCTAAGGTCAGTAGTGGGAGTGTGAGTGTGAATCTCACAAATAGTTTGTTGTGGCATATGTCCTAAACTTCAGAACAAGGCTTAGAGAACTCATGGGCTTGACCCAGGAGAACCTGACAGAAGCCCATAAGCAAAAAAAGGTTTAGTATGACAGGAATGCTCAAGCTAGAGAGTATGCTGTAGGGCAGAGGTTAATGGTTCTCATTCCTGTTGAACACAACAAGCTGCAGGCAGCTTGGGAGGGACCCTACAAGGTAGTAAAGAAGGTCAGTGATGTTAACTACATGGTAGAACTGCTTGGCAGGAGGTAGGGGCACAAATTGTACCATGTTAACATGATGAAGCCTTTCCATGATAGGGAAGCCCTTCTGCTGAGTATTTGTGTGGATGGCAGGAGGAGTCTGAGTGGGATCTGGTGACTGATCTCCTTAGTGAGGCTCAGACTGACACCTCAGTGGAAGGGGTAGCAATGTCCCAGCAGCTATCCCCTACCCTGGTTTGAGAAATCTGAGTAGTGTTACAGGAGTTTGGGGACATGTTCACTGGGAAACCAGGGTGCACCACCATGTGGATACAGGACATCAAAGGCCTATTAAGCAGGCCCCTTACAGGGTGCCTGAGCTAGTCAAACAAACTCTGAGGGAGGAGATACATGAAATGTTGGCAGTAGGGGTAATTCAGGAGTTCAGCAGTCCCTAGGCCTCCCAAGTGGTGCTGTTACCAAAGAAGGATGGCAGCACAAGGTTCTATGTGGACTACAGGAAATTGAATAGTCACACAAAGTCATATGCTGACCCCATGCTAGGACAGATGAAGCCCTAGACCAGCTGGGTGGGGCTAAGTATTTTACCACTCTCACTATTTGAAAAAATATTTGGATCTGCTTACTGCTTCTAACTACTTGCTCTTGCTGTGGGATTTGAAGTCTTCTTAAGACACTCAGTCTTGCTGTCTGGATTCTGCTAAAATTCAAAGTCTGGTTGTATTTGCATTCACAGTCTGTCGCATACAGACATTTGCAAAATATACACTGATGAGAGAATATACTTTGCAGCATCAACTTTAGAGAGCAGTAACAAATAACTTTTTATAATAAACCAAACGGACCAATGTTGAAGCTTAAAAGTACTGTTCCAACTTTACTTCTCATATAGTACAGATGATGTGAGAGATATAACATTTACCTCAGGACTTGTGTCCTTACCATACCTCTAACATAACTAGATTTAATACAGTCTTTTCATACATATTTTAGTTAAACACACACCCTCTTGGTTTTGGAAAGATACTGCCTTGATGACGCAAATGCTAACACATCTGTTCTTGTGCAAATGCTGATAAGTAAACTGTCTTCAAGAAAACGCCTTGTGGATTAACTTTCTTAGAAAAACATGTCCTGTTGTCCAGTGAAAGCAGATTACATTCTTGTCATGTCTGTAAGAAGTCAGTTTTCTTGATGTATGTGTAATACACTCATAAGCAAGTTCCTTATTTTTTTAAGCCACAGTCATTTAGTATGGTTGCTGATCACATATTACTAAACTCTGTTTCTGCATTTAAGCAAGCTTTTTCTTTCAGTATATTTACAACAGAATTCATTTAAGCCTTAAATTCATAATATCTAACAATTCCCTCTGTTTTTAAACATACTCAAAACATTTTATACTGATATGTATTTTTTATCACATTATATAGAAAATACAAGAAACAAACTTTTAGTCTTCTGTTGATCAAAATGCAATTTTACATAGTTAATACAACAATATTAAGTATCACTACCAAAACTGAATGTATTTAACAACTTTTTCTTTTGCAGACCATTCTGTGAAAATATTTTATCAGTTATGAGCTGTGTCTGCTTTAGTTTAACTTGATTAATTTATTCTTTTGCAATTACAGAATTTAATTTATGACTTAGAACTGTTTCATTAACTCTTTGCAACTTGTTGAATTAACTATAAGAGACAAGAACCATGTGCTACTGCAAGCATTTATACACTACTGAAAATATATAGATTCAATGTCATTTTAACCATAACATTATGATCATGTCTTTGAACTGCTCATTAACATCTTGGTTGACAGTGAAGTGAACATAAAGTACTGAACTGGGCTTAGATAATAAATATTTGAAAGCAATTATTTTACTGCCGTAAAACCAGTGATATTACAACTTGACAAGTTACTTTTAAACTTATTACAATGTATTCTGTACAGTATGTATTTACACAGACTGTTTGCTATTCATGCATTTCAATCTAGCAGCTATCCTGAACCCAATTTTTTTAAAACATGATTTTTCACACATATTCATTGCTAGACATTAATTTAATTTGTACTGAATTCTTCTGTATTTGTACATACAAAGACTATAAAGTAAATTTAGTCTAATCTTACAAATTTAATAGCATTAATATTGCCAAAAACATATTGAAACAGTGACCAATCTTGTTCAATTTTTTTACATATCTTTACTATCTCTTGTATAGCTGTTATCAATTTTAAGCCATCTCTTGTTTTTTTAAACCATCTTTTGTATAGCTTTACAGTTTACCAGGTTGTAAATACAATTTAATACTAAACAATACAATAATAACCATTATGATAGCTATTAACTTGTAAAATATATTACTCTGTAAGGTTTAATCCAGTTTACCAGTATGTCTAATGCACTAATACCTGTTTTTTCCTTCCCCCCTAAAAGAGTATTGTCAAGAAGGAATGAAATATTATTTTTTTTCTTGTAGCTTTATTTCTGACCCTTGTTGTTTATTTTTTTCTGTAGCATTATTTCAGACCCTTTTTGTTTATTTTTTTCTGTAGCTTTATTTTAGACCCTTGTTGTTTATTTTTTATGTAGCTTTATTTTAGACCCTTGTTGTTTATTTTTTTCTGTAGCTTTATTTTAGACCCTTGTTGTTTATTTTTTTCTGTAGCTTTATTTCTGACTCTTGTGCAATACTGCTTATACAGTCAGTGTAAAACTGAGAAAGTACCCCTCCCCCTGTAGTACTGCAGCACTATTTATCTGCTTTATAATATATGTCAGCCCAACACTTTGGTTATACATTTGCTTTATTAGGTTATTAAACTGTAGACCTTTGTCTGATATGATCATCTTTTCTGTTGCCTTTGCTGTCTATTTCTACTAGTAGTAGTTATTTGTACCCTCCTGTATACTTTATTTGAATTGTATGTATACTATAACCCATCTGTTGGCTATACTTGATGTAACAAAGGTTTTTTTTTTATTATTTTTTATCAGTGACATATATGCACAATTGTGATGTTTTATTATAATTACCAAATAGTGTTGCATGTGAACATTTTAACAATTATGTTTTAAATAATAAGTTTTTAGAAAAACTCAAGCCACTTGTCTAGCAGTCTTGTTTCTTATCTTATCTTTTCAACATTTCCTGTAACTATTCATCCAGTTTAGGAAGGTCTGAGCTCACATTTCAGTTAACCTTTTTAGCATTTTTCCTTTAATCATCTGTTAGTAAAATGCTGTTATAAAACACTTCATATTATATTTGTGATTTGCATAACTATGCAAACTAAACATTATTTTACAATTTGTTTACATATTTTTTAACTTTTGATTTCAGTATTTTTATTTATTTATTTAACTGTTCTGACTTAATTTTACAAAGACTGTTTGACTAATTCTATCTGTGATTTTATTTCTTTTTAAAATTCAGAACTTTAACTGTTTGGTGTTACTATATAATTATAAAAAAATTGTAAAAAACAAAATAGATATTAGCTTAATTAACGTATGTTTATACTTACATTATTTATATTTGCTGTTGTCTGCCTTTTGCTTTTGTGCATTGTAAACAAATGTACTCTAGATGAAAATAACATGCATGCATGTCTGTCTTGTATCTGTATATCTTTATACAATCATGTCAGTTTTGTGACTTTAACTTTTTACTCTTATTATCTATTTTTATTTAATTTTATACACTAGAACAGTTTTGTTTACCTTTTGACTATGCTAAGCATGGCAGTCATATGCTCTGCTTTACTGTAGTACTGATAAATACATAGCTTTAATTAAATGGAAGTTTTAAACATTTGAGAATGATTTGTCAGATCCTAGCATCCTACCATGTAAGCTTAACCATTTTCAAAACACAAACATATTATAAAATATATTTCTTTTGCACAGATCAGCTGTAGTTTCCTACTCTTTCCCAGTGTATGAAGGAAGTCAGTCTCTGTCAGTTCAGCTAATCTATTTTCTTCATCTTGTAACTGTTGTTTAAGAGTCTCCTCATGGTCTGCCTGATATGTCTCAGGAACCTGTTCTGCCGAATCTGAAACTCCTATGCACTTTTGAAAAAATGTTTATATAACTTGTCTAAACTTCCTGAACTCACTGTGTCTCTTTTTTAGAAGTTTACTACATTTTTTGTAACAAAATGTACTAAGGGTTCTATCAGTAACTGATTTGACTCACATGTGGTGACAGGACATAACTGTTTAACATCTGAATATAATGGAAACACTTTAGCCTTAGTTAATTCTTTATCATGAACAGATCTGTCTTCACAGTCTATTGTTTTATGACATAATACACAAAATGCAGTTTTTGTTGAGTCACACAATAAACATTTGTCATACCCACATAGTTTTCTTTGAGATACCAGTTAAATATTGTAATACATTTGCATAATGCCTTACTATCAACCTGCCCTACTAAGGTTTTACATTTACTAATATGCTGTGTATACCGACATTGCAATTTTTTACATTTGCTTGAATTATGCATGAAAATATCCATACTGTCTAATCTAATATCCAAACTGTCTAATATCCAAACTGTCTTATAATATGCAAACTGTCCAATATCCAAACTGTCGAATAGCATCCATACAAAAAAATGTGACGTAGAAAAAAGTCTTACCAGTGAGCAAGAAAACAGGTGATCAGGCTGTTGTTGCAGATGGCTGGAAATTTTTCAGTCACTTGAGAAGCTGGGAAAGCACAACAGGCAGTGGACTGTTGGGCTAGTGGATATCCCCCTTTTCTTTAGTGAAATTATGGCACTGCGACTGGAACTTCTGTCTCACTCCGGATGTAGACATCTAAAAAACTTTACTACTGCAAGCTGCATAAACTGGAATACTTCTGTTCAGAATTGACACATACATACAAATGTTAGTTACTGCAATTTAACTGAAGTAACCCTCTGCAGGGCTTACCATCACTCCCCCTGTGTTTGAATGCAGAGTGTAGGTTCAAATGCAGGCTAGCTTGCCATTGAAAAATTATATGGCTGTAGACACTCAGCTGGCTTGCCATTGAAAAAATATTTGGATCTGCTTACTGCTTCTTACTGATTGCTCTTGCTGTGGGATTTGAAGTCTTCTTAAGACACTCAGTCTTGCTGGCTGGATTCTGCTAAAGTCTGGTTATATTTGTATTCACAGTCTGTCACATACAGAAACTTGCAGAATATACACTGATGAGAGAATATACTTTGCAGCATCAACTTTAGAGAGCAGTAACAAATAACTTTTTATAATAAACCAAACGGACCAATGTTGCAGCTTAAAAGTACTGTTCCAACTTTACTTCTCATATAGTACAGATAATGTGAGAGATATAACATTTACCTCAGGACTTGTGTCCTTACCATACCTCTAACATAACTAGATTTAATACAGACTTTTCATACATATTTTAGTTAAACACACACCCTCTTGGTTTTGGAAAGATACTGCCTTGATGATGCAAATGCTAACACATCTGTTCTTGTGCAAATGCTGATAAGTAAACTGTCTTCAAGAAAACGCCTTGTGGATTAACTTTCTTAGAAAAACATGTCCTGTTGTCCAGTGAAAGCAGATTACATTCTTGTCATGTCTGTAAGAAGTCAGCTTTCTTGATGTGTGTGTAATACACTCATAAGCAAGTTCCTTATTTTTTTAAGCCACAGTCATTTAGTATGGTTGCTGATCACATATTACTAAACTCTGTTTCTGCATTTAAGCAAGCTTTTTCTTTCAGCATATTTACAACAGAATTCATTTCAACCTTAAATTCATAATATCTAACACTATTCATTTTACCAAGGGTTATAGTGCCCCTTTGGAAGTTTCCACCCTAGCTAATTGCTTCATTGATAAAACACCCCTATGAGCTGACCTGGTAATTAGGGATTAGGGAATATATGTTGATAGTAATTTGGTCTTCAACCAACACGTGAACAAGATAGTAAGAAACACATGTTATGTCGTGCAACTCATAAGCAATGGTATGTTGTCTGGGTCCAAGGAAGTTATAGTACCACTCTATTCAGCCCTTATCAAACCAATCATTGAATACAATGCCCCTTTTGACATTTACCTAACCAAGCACTTACAGCAGCTTGGAATGCCCTCAGAGGTTTCTCACCATGAGAATCCAGAGTATGAATATCATGGCCTACACTGATTGCCTTAAGGCTCTATCTCTTTACTCAGCCTCCTAAAAGTTACTGAGAGGTGATTTTTAACTAGCATATAAGGCATCCTCCAACCCAGCTTTGATGGACCTCTTGCACATCCACAAAATAAACAGCACCAGGAACACTAGACCCAAGAACCTGAACTTTGCCTAAGACATGAATAAAACATGTGTCTCAAAGGATCCCCACAATGTGGAACAGGCTCCCCATTCATGTAAAGCTAAGTTCAACCCTGACTCTTTTGAAGTGAAACCTTGATAACTGGATGGGAAATTGTACATTTACCCCTGGTCTGATCTCCATGTCTCTGATGGTCAGAGGTTGACAGTAAATTAAATAATCTTAAACTAACATCCCCCATCACATAACCTTTAGCTACCTGCTTACTAACATATCCACACCATGAAGGTGTCCAATATACTCAAGGATAAAACTGGGTTGTGTTGCATACCTAAGCTTATAAAGACCCCTGTGGTTGATAGCCTAGTATACACCTATAAACCTAGGAATCTATGAGAAACATTTACACTGAGAGAGTAGTCCCACATTAGTTTCTTACATTTTTAACATTAAAATTTGTTATGCTACACAGTGATGAGGTTATCTTTTCAAATGTGTTCTATGTCACACTTACATTAGGACTTACGCGGTGCTTGTGGTTGATACTATGATCTCTAGATTGTGTAGCTAAACAGATAGTGTTTGTGTGTCATTTTATATAGATTTGGCTTCAGAAAGGATCAGTTGTGTACACTTCCACTTCCAAGACACATTTATGGTGGGACATGTCTTTCCCCATCTATGTCTTCCATTTTTATCTCTACTCTGCAGCATACTGATGAGGTCATCCTTTCAAATGTGCACAATGTCACTATAGTTATCAGACTTCACCTGTGGCATTTATGATTGTATTCCAGATTGTATAACTAGATAGGCAGGTGTCTCAAATCTAATGGTGTTAAACTGGTAGGAATGTGTGTGTGTGTGTGTGTGTGCGTGTGTGTGTGTGTGTGTGTGTGTGTGTGTGTGTGTGTGTGTGTGTGTGTGTGTGTGTGTGTGTGTGAGTGTGTTTGTGTCTGTAGTACTACATTAGGCAGGCATCACCCGCACAACTGATGTGGACATTTCCACGCAGGAGAACTACTTAAACCTGGATAAGGCCTTCCATTCAATTTGTTGCATTTTTAGCAAAACACATTGTTTGCAACACACTGATGAGGTCATTTTTTTCAAATCTGCACTATCTCAGTTGTAATCAGACTTCTGTGGCACATGCAGTTGATACTGTGTACTCTAGATTATGTAACTAGACAAGTAGGGGTATCAAATACAATAGTGTGGAGCTGGTGTGTGTGTGTGTGTGTGTGTGTGTGTGTGTGTGTGTGTGTGTGTGTGTGTGTGTGTGTGTGTGTGTGTGTGTGTGTGTGTGTGTGTGTGTGTGTGTGTGTGTGTGTGTGTGTGTGTGTGTGTGTGTGTGTGTGTGTGTGTGTTTCTAATGGTAGTAGTTATGGCTTCAACAACAGATCTGATATGTACACTTCTACTTAGGTGACACATTTGCAGTAGAACTGGGCTCAGTCTGCAATTTCTTCCATTTGAAACATAAGCAATTGTTGTGCTACACACTAATGAGGCCATCCTTTCAAATGTGCTCTATCTCACACTTACATTAAGACCTCTCCTGTGGCACTTGTAGTTGATACTATGATCTCTAGTTTGTGTAACAAGATAGGTGGTTTGAATCCAGTGGTGACAGACTCCTGTGAGTGTGTGTCGCCCTCAGGCTCAATAAGAATGACTTTACCCACAGATAAGATGTATAGCTTTACAGTGGTAATGTGGTTTCATACCACTTTCAGTCCATTTTAGTGTACACATATTATCAAACCAATGGTGATGCCATCATTTCAAATGTATACTCACACTTGTAAACGAATGTCTTCTGTGGCACTTGTGATTTATGGAATGTCCTCTAGCTTATGCTCTTAGTTACGTACATTTTGAGGGGTTTTTTTTTTGTTGATTGGATGAGCATTGAACATGTGACCTATTTTCCTATTTAAATAGTGTTTTCTTGATTGATTGGTAATTTGATGAAGTTTGGGTTATGTGTATGAACAAAAGTGCTTAATCCATTTTTTTACTTCATTCAACCTGACTACCCTGATTTGCTGTGTCTGCTGGCATTAATTTTGTATTTGACACTATTATACTGGTTGTGAAGTGATTCCTTTGATCTTGTTATCTTAGGTAGTTGGTAGTTGGTCCAAATTCAGACATTAATCCATGGACTCAGGTGTGCCACTTTGTGTGTATTAATGTACATGTAGGTAAGAATGGCGTGACATATCTCATGTGTACATATATAGCAGAAGAGGCCTCTTTCACTTACTTGTCTATTTTAGCACAGACAACTGTTTTGTTAAACACTAATGAGCCATTTGATGAAATATGATTTTTCTCAGCCTTGTAATAAGCTTTGTCCTGTGATGTGAGGAAATTATATGATGTTTTTTAGCTTGTGGGATTAGTAAACCATGATTTTGAATCCAGTATTATCAAGTTATTGTGCGTGATTGTGCTTCTACAGTCACAGGAATTACTGTATTATGCAACTTGTGGTTGGATACACCTACTGTCATACAATTTTTTTGTGAAAAAGAGATCACACCACTCTTTCAGTCAATTTAAATGCATACATATGCCTTGCAGTATCATATTTGCAGTAAGACTGTGGCACATGCAATTGAGACAATCTCCTGTATCTTGTGTAGTTAGATGGGTAGGTGTTCAAAACCAGAAGTGACGGAGTACTATGTGTGTGTGTGTGTGTGTGTGTGTGTGTGTGTGTGTGTGTGTGTGTGTGTGTGTGTGTGTGTGTGTGCGTGTGTGTGTGTGTGTGTGTGTGTGTGTGTGTGTCTGAAGACTACTGTGCATGAATCACATCCACCAGAGTTTTAATGCATACGATTACAGTGGGAGAAGGCTCCTCCACTAATTCTAGTCCAAACAACTGTTTTGCACCAGAATGATAATGTCATACCTTCAAATATGTTCTGTGTTCTGCAAGTTTTGCCTGTGCAGAGTTGCAGTTAATACAAAGTTCTATTGATTCTGGACTTACATAGACAGCTGTTCAACTCCAGAAAAGGACATCATCATCTGAATGTAGTGATATGACACATACAGCATTTCTAGCCATTTTATTTCTAAAAATGTCCTTTTAGCACATTGGGGATTTCATTCAAGTCAAATAGATACTGTGTGATGTATGGTGAGAATTCTCCTGTGGTATATGCCATTAATACTGATAGGCAGTGGTTCAAATCTGGGGATGCATATGTGTAAGACATTATTGGCAAGAAATTGTGGCTTACCAAACAAACTCTGACATGGCTAAATCACACTTGTCTAAACAATAACATTGTTACACCCTTTTTTGATCCCTCAGAATAATTTGTACTGGATAAATGAAAATCAAAACCCTTTCTTACTTCACATCTTGAAGTGTGTTCTTTATGACACCTTCCATTACTTTCACTTGTGGGAGAGTCAGTTGATACACTGCTCTGTAGAATGTGGAGCATGATCATCAGGGGTTTGAATCTTGTAAGGTCTGTCTACCAGACAACTGTGACAAACAGGAGTGACTCAGCCAAAGACTGGAGATATGGTACAATAAGTGGGGCATTTTTTTAGGTCCTACACTCCATGTTAGGCAAGCTATAACCATTACAATAGGATACTCATGTAATCCCTTCAGGTATGTTCCTCATGACATATCAGATATCCTTCCTTCTGTGGTGTCATCGGTGATACACTTCTTCTGAGCTATGACCTCTACATGTGTTCATGTCTAGCAAGATGCAACTGCTGAGTATGTCAGTGAAATGCCCAGAGACATTATTTATCTCCACCTAAAAATAACAATCTATAGTGCATGACTTCATGTGAACATTTACGTATACATTTTATATATTCACACTACCAAGCTTTAAAGGAAATGAGGCCTTATTCATTTCTTAATATGTATCACACTGCAAAATCATCATAAAGTGTGAGTGGGCCTGTGTTATGATATTTTTTTTCTGGCTTTGTTTTCAGGAGTTGATGTTATTGTAGTCTTTGATATACTTTCTTATAATCCTGCCAAGTATAAAGATGTATTAGATGCACCCCATTTGGCATAAAAGCACATAAAGTACTATAGCAATAACCCACGCCTGGGTGTGGGTAATGCTGGATTTACCCACGGTTGGCCAACCGTGGGTAAATACAGCATTATCCACACCCAGAAGTGGGTTATTGCTATTATACCATGACATTATTTAAGAAAAGAAACTATTACTTTTCTTAAATAATGGCATAGTATAATGCCTGTTTACTGCCCTTCCGCAGATGTCTGGCATTCGTGGCAGTTCTGATGTACTGTGCGCCTGTGCAGTACATCAGAGCTGTGGGCAAAAGCAACGGAGAAAGCAAGATCTCCGTTGCTTTTTTTTTTTACTGTTTTTGCTATGTTAAATGGGTTTAACATAGCGAAACAGTTTAAAAATAAGCAACGGAGATGTCTGTTGCTTATTTTAAAACTGTCTCACTATGTTAAACCCATTTAACATAGCAAAACAGTAAAAAAAGCAACGGAGATCTTGCTTTCTCCTTTGCTTTTTTTTAAAAACCTGTCTTGCTATGTTAAATGGGTTTAGCATAGTGAGACAGCTTTAAAATAATCAATGGAGATCTCCGTTGCTTATTTTAAAGCTGTCTCGCTATGTTAAACCCATTTAACATAGCGAGACAGTGTTTTAAAAGTAGAGTTATACTAATGGAAAAAAGTCCGGGCGACTGGACCTTTTTCCATTAGTATAACTCGATTTAAAATGTGCACGCTGGCCAATCAGCGTGCACGTTTTGGGGGGGGGTCATGGTATAATAAATGTTATGTGTTAGCTGTTGTCATCTGTTTGTTGTCAAATGTAACAGAAATAGCCTCTGGAAAATCAGCTTTGCCAATGTCCACACAATGGAGTTCTTGACCTATGTGCAGAGGATGGCAACAATTGACATAGGCCAGTATACAGCTGGTGTATGTCAAATGCAAATTGTCAACAGGTCACTTACTAATACACATTAATGTTTCACCTAGGTGTGATTTATGTTATTGTTCTGTCATACAGGTATTACTAATGTGTTTAACAAGGTCCACTTCAGGGCTAAATATCAGGTACAACATGATGGTATACATGAGTACTTTGATACTTTTTTTTATTTTAACTTGAATTGTGGCAATTGCAGCTAGAAGGACACAAGTTATATAATTGATTACAGTACTGAAAATGTATCATACTCAAATAGTTATAAGCCTAACATTTCATACATTTCCTTAGCAGCTGATGTAATAATGCCATAATGCTGGCATGTAACTTTGTTTTGTCTGGGCTACCTATTCATTTGTCTTATACACATACTTACATTCCATGTATTATTTATTTATATTTATTTGTTTGGCTTTGTTTACTGGAAAAGTCTGACTGGGTAATACCTATTTTCAGCATAGACCCAGGGAGAAAAGCTTAATTTGTTCATTGCATTATACTTAGTCCCAGTTAAACATAGAGTAGTTACATTTCTATTTACATTTATACACATACAGTGGTTGCGTTTATACATTCCGAGATTTTACAAGAAAGCCCACGTACAGCTCAGTGGATTGTACTGGCAGCAGTTATGTACAAAAATTGCTTTGCCATTTCAGTGAGAGGTTGAGAGTATTCTGTTTAAGGACAGTATTGGGAGAGTATCATATAGTGAGCACAAAGTCTTAGCCTGGTGCTGAGCATGTGCAGGACCAGGATTAGTTAAGATGCTGTTTAAAAAAAGTTCTGTACTTACCATAACATTCCATCTGTGTTGTCCATTTTTACTCTTCCTCAACTATTGAGTCCAGATCTGATCCTCAGATCCAACTCGGCTGTTAATATAGCTTGTGGGTTGTGGCCACCTAAAAGCTGCTCTCTACCCATAATGCACCAACCCAAACATACCTCAGATCTTGTTTGCTAGATCACACAAAGAAAGAAATACTAATATAACACAACTGACAGAAGAAGCCATTATCTGGAATGCAACATAAAGCACAGCTGTTTATATGAATGCAAATTTGCCTGTGTCACAAGTGATAATTCAATAACGGTGTTTGGGAAAATAAAAACATAAAGCACAGTGGTGTCCTTATAATCTCCCATTATTCCAGAAGTCCATCATGACAAAGGCTGGGGGTTGGTGGGTTCAGAGTTGAGGAAGAATGACAATGGACAACACTGATGGAACATTAAGGTAAGTGCACAGCTTTTTTATCTGATGTCAATTTTCATTCATTCCTCAATGTCCCCAGCTACCTGAAATCCTGGGTGGACTCTAAGGAAAGATATTCCTGACCACGGTTGAACCAAAGGCTGCTCTTCCCCTCGAGACCAGATTTAGTTTGTAATGATTATTAAAGGTATGAGGACTAGCCTAAGTTGCATCTGCACATATATGGACTGGCCTAAGTTGCAGCTGCACATATATCATCCATAGAATGCCTATATAAAAATACTGATGAAGTTGCCATGGATCTAGTTGAGTGGGCTCTTAAAATGCTTTGGTAATGAGATAACCAGTTTACTGTAGACAAAATATATACAGTTGGTAAGCTATCTTGCCAAAGTTACCTTTGTTACCAATTTACTACTTTGTAGTCCGCAAAGGAGATAAACAGTTGATCCGACTTTCTAATTTTTTTTTGTTCTAAGTAGAAATGCAATTGTCTATGAACATCTAACATCTTTGTTGGTGGTTCAAAAGGGGCATGAATTAAGGCCTGTAGTAGTAGATTCATGCCCCATGGTGGACTATGGTCTTTATAAGGCAGTCTCAGTAAAAGAGTGCCTCTCAAGAAGGCTTTACAAAGCTTAAATGAAGCAATGGAAGAATTCTCAAATCTAATATGGAAGCTAGAGATTGCTGCTAGCTGAACTATAATAGTTGAGGAGCTAGCTCCTTCATTGAAAATCGTCACCAAGGACTGAAGGATACTTTGTACAGGGACTAAAAAGGGGTCAATGTATTTCTGATGTTCCCAAAAAGTGAATCTTTTCCATTTACTTCTGTAAAGCTTCCTTGTAGAAGCTTTATGGGAAGATAAAAGTATATGATGGACAGGGCAAGAGAGTATAGGTTGTCTGGCTATTAAAGGAAGTGGACAAACTATGCTGTTAGCTTTAGGTTTGAGATATCTAGGTGAACTGTGCCTGATGGGTGAGACAGAAGGTCCTGAACTGGATCCAGAATCCAAGGTGGATAAAGTAGATGAGACCAAAGAAAGTGGAATCAAATCTGTCGAGACCAGTAAGGTGCAATGAGGATGACTCTGCTCTTCAACCTGGGAACTTTCTGCAGAAATTTGGGGACTAAGGGGGGGGGTAAGCATAGAGAAGATTGGAGGATGAATTTTGGAGCAGAGCATCCATCGGTGATTCCCCCAAAGAAAGAAACAGGGCAAAGAAGCTGCTGCACTTGTTGTTTAGGGGAGAAGCAAAAATATTGCAGCTAGGCTGAACCCATTGATGGAAAATCACTTCTGTCACATTATGTTGACAGACTACTTTTAAGGTAGTAGAATGAACCTGCTCAGCTTGTTTGCTATTACACTGGACTTCCCTTGAATGTGCATTGCTATCAGAAAGCAGTTGGATGCGATTGTCCATTGCCACACTTTGTGAGCTTCTTGACACAAGGGGTAAGACCTGGTTCCTCTTTGTTTGCTGATGTACCAAACTACTGACATATTGTCTGTTTGAATCCTGGAAGGCCTGCAATGTTAAGAGCACTGCTCTCATTTCCAGGACATTAATAGATGTGTTGGTCTCTTTTGGGGATCAAATGTCTTGGAATGTTTTCCCCAGGAAGTGCCCGCAACCCAATCTGGGATTCATCCATGGTCACTATGGCTTTGGGTTGAGGGAGAATAAAAGGACGGCCTTGTAAAACCTGATCTGATCAAATCCACAACCAAAGGTATTTCTTGCATACCTGAGTGATTCTTATTTGGACTGGCATTCATTGATAAAGAATTGACCATTGTGTTGCTTGCAACCATTGAAGAATTCTCATATGAAATCTTGCTAGAGGAACTAAAATTATGGCAGCTGACATTGATCTTAAGGCTTGAGGAATCAAATGGGCTGAAATTTTGTTACTGTGAACAAGTTTCCCGACCTGGGATGTTATAGTTTGAACTCTAGTTAGAGGAAGAGAAGCTGTTACTGATACCATGTTGAAAACTGTTCCTATAAACTGTAGTATTTGAGAAGGTTCTAACTGAGAGATGTACTTTATTGTAATCACCAGAAGAGTGCAAGTTTGGAGTACCTGATCTCTCTCTCCTATGAATAGATGTCTGGACAGGGTGATGATGAGCCAGTCATTTAAATTCAGAAACACCCAGAATTCCTGCAGTCTCAAGTGAGCTGCTACCACTGTCATGCATTTAGTGAACACCCTGAGGTCTGTGGTGAGACTGAAGGACAGGGTTCTGAACTGGTAATGACTGGCTCCCAGCCAGAAGCATGAGTACCTTCTGGATTGTCTGTTTATTTTTATGTGATAGTACGCATCTTGAAGGTCTATCAAGCACATCCAGTCATCCTTGCCCAAAAAGGGCAAAATGGACTGAACCATGACCATCAGAAACTTTGTGCGTCCACTTGATTTGTTCACTTTGCTGAGACTGTCTCAGCAAACTGGGATACAAGGATTGGAGAAGGAGCCAATAGTGGAGGGGCAGAGTAAACCAATGTTTCCTGGCCCAAAGGGGAGGAGGCTGGAGAACAACCATCTGTATCTGCACCTAGAGAAATCTCATCATCCTATCCATATTAGCTTCCAAAAATTAAGAAGGAACCCTAGACAGCATCAGGTCAATAGATGGTGAATACTAAATTCTTGGAAGGAACTTTGGATCCGACAAGCTATGGTAATGACCGAGTCAGATTTGAGGATCAGATCCAGACACAATAGTTGAGGAATGAATGAAAATTAACATCAGATGCAGTGGTTTAAAACTATTGAGTTTATCAAAGAGTATTATTTGTGTGGGGATACTATTCCAGAGTTTAGCAATGTATTGGAAGTTGAGCGAGTCTCCCACAACATTATTTGACTTAATTGTGAGTAGTAAAAATTTTTTACTAGAACAGAGGTCCCTTGCTGTACAGTAGGGTAGAAATAAGTTTTGTAGTGCAGGCCATTTTTCTGGATAATGAATAAGTCTGTGTGCTATAGTTAGTTGTGAATATGTTAGGTAGCTGTGCAGTTCAAGTCAGTTTAATTGCTGTAAGCTATAACAATGGTGGGACCTATGATGGAGATTGATTGCAAATTTAGCTATTTTATTGTAGCAGGGGGCATGTTTCTTTCTTTGAGTATTGTTTAAGTTTGTTAGGATAGCAGCAGAGTATAAGAGAGTTGGAAGTAAGAAGGTGGTGGCTGGAGTTTTTCTTGCAGTCCCTGCAAGGAATCCATTGATCCTATAAAGGGAGCGTAGCTTCTGTTGTGTAGCTTTAATGGTGTGCAGTATATGCTGGTTATATTTCAGATTGCCATCTATTATAACACCTAGATGTTTACTGTGAGTTACAATTCAATGATAGTATTATTCATTGACTTTATGGTAAAAGATTGCTTTTGATTTTGGCAACTTTTTGGGGTAAACAGCATTAACTTAGTTTTTTAGGGTTGAGTAGGAGGTTAGATTCTTTGAGAAAGATTTTTGGGTAATGTCATGAAGCTTTTTTATTGTTGAGGTGGCACATATTAATGTTGAGTGGTCTGAATACCGAACTAAACTCACATGGTGAGTGGAGGTGTGGAAGTTATTAATAAATATATTAAATAGCAGAGTTCCCTAGAAAGAGCCTTGAAGAACACCTGCAGTAAACTGGTTGAATATAATAATATACATAATGACATTCATACACACACAGCCTGTTTGTCAAGGGACTGACTACATCAGTTGTAACTTGATTTCTGTGCATGTTTGCAGACGTCATATGACCATAAGCTTTATTTTGCATATCTCATATCTGCTACAGTTAGACAGCTGTTAGTATGTATATCAGATCATGATTCTGTTGATATCCTGATCAAAGTGACACTTCTGTGTATGTGTCATATGCTTCTGTATTTCACTACATGCATACACAGCATGTATGAACGGTCACAAATTTTCTGCCAGTCACAACATGCAGGTTGTTGCCACAAATGCTTCTTTCATGAATTAATACTATTATAGTAGTGATTGCACAGGTGTCCATGATGCTTCTCAGTATTTCCACATAATTACAGGACTGTACATGATATAATACCTTCAGTATTATGACCTTCATACACATAAGGCACTGAAAGCATTATAATTCTTTAACCTGCATGTATGTTCTAATATCAGTCATGTGGATGTAATGGATTACTTTTGAATACTCACAGAGTATATAGCGCAATGCCAGAGTAGTTCTACATGCTTGCAATGGAGGTGTAGCTAGGTATTCTCGATATTGCCATGTGAGTACAATATTTTTCTGAGCATCCCTTAGGAAATGTATAGTGGAAAATAGAAGTTATGTACTTACCATAACTTGGTATCTGTGTTGTCCAATTTTGTTATCCATCACAAATGGGACTTTGGGTCCATCCTTGGATCCAACTTGGCTATTTCCTCCAGACATATGATTCAAGCCTCAGACTCCTCCCTCTCCCATGATGCCTCACTCCCCTTCAAACTCTCAGATCGAGTTTGCTGCCCCCTTCCTCAAGATGATTATCCCAAAAGTAGTAAAGATACAGAGAAAGAGGCCTACTGGAACCCAGACTAGGAACCAGATGGTTCCAAAACCCTCTAGATCATCTCAGCTGTAAAATGGAAGAGAGAAGGAGGGTGGGATGTGATGCATAATGAAATTGGACAACACAGATACCAAGTTATGGTAAGGACATAACTTCTAATCTGATGTCCATTTCATTATGCATCACAAATGGGTCAGAGTCCCCAGCTACGTAAACCATGGGAGGATTTCAAGGAAGGATATGCCTGAGCACCACAGAACCAAAGGAGGCTCTGTTTTTGGAAATAATGTCCAACTTGTATTGAGATACAAACATATGGGCTATGGACAAGTAACTGTAGCACAGATTTCATCAATTGGAGTTCTAGTAGAAAAGGTTGAAGAGGTCGACACTGATCTGGTGGAGTGGGCTCTTACTGGATGGAGAAGTTGCTTGCCTTGTTGAGAATAAACTGTAGAAATGCACTGTATAATCCATGTGGCTAATGTAACATTAGAGACAGCCTGGCCCAACCTGTTTGGTGAAAAACACTGAACAACTGCTCTGATTTTCTGTGAGGTATAGTTCTATGTAGGTACAAATGTAACTGTCTGTGAACATCCAAGGAATGTAACATGTATTCACCTTTACTGGAGTAATTAGGAAAAAATATGGGCAAGTCGGTGGTCTGGTTAATGTTCATCTCCGATGCGATCTTTGATAAAAAAGAAGGATTTGTTCTAAGAGAAACACTATCGTTGTAGAAGGTTGTGTACAGTGGTTGAGAAGACAGAGCTCATAATTCTGATACACTTCTAGCTGACATAATAGCCACAAGAAAGGCTGTTTTCCATGACAAATACTTTAACTCATAAGAACTAGCCAGTTCAAAGGGTTTCTGGGTGAGACCTTGAAGTACTAGTGGAAGGTCCCAAGAAGGAGAAGGATCTTTGATTGAAGGCCTAAGATGAAAAACCCCTTTTAGAAGGGCCTGACATAGCTTGGAAGAGGAAAGAATAGAGGAAAAACAAACTCCCTTCCCCACGTGGTAATTTGTGATAGCTGCAAGTTGTACCTTTATGGTAGAAAAACTAGCTCCATCGTGGAAAAGCAAGCATAAGAACGCAAGGACTTCTGAGACTGAACTGAAAAGGGGTTGATATTCCTTTGTAAAGCCCAGATGTTAAACCTCTTCCATTTGCTACAATATATTTTCTTGGTGGAGGGTTTTTGAGAGGCAAGGATAATTTCATGGGCAGAAGATGGTAGCCTGGGCTTTAGCAAAATCACTACAAGTAAAGAAACTAAGCAGTTTGTTTGATCAGAGATTTGGAATCTGTCATTCCAACAGATGGGAAATCAAATCCTGTCTGGGATCCAGTATCCATGGAGGATATTTACTGCAAGATCACAGGAAGGGAAACCACACCTGACAAGGCTAGTGAGGGGCAATGAGGATTAGATTGATCTTCAACCTGCTTGATTTCTATAGAACTTTGGGTATTAGGAGAATCAGAGGATAAGCATAAAGGAGACCCATAGGTCAGTCATGGATGAGAGCATCCCTGGGTGACTCCCCCGTATGAGGAATCAGAGTGAAGTACTTGCTATACTTGTTTAGGGGAGAGGCAAATAGGTCCCAGCAAGGTTGGCCACAATGGTTGAAAATCTCCTTTGCTACTGACTGGTTCAGGGACCACATGTGAGGACTTAATATCAACCTGCTCCAACTATCTGCCAGAATGTTGGAATCTCCTGGGATGTGCATTGCAATGAGAATGCACTTTGACGTGCTCACCCAAACCCAAGCCTTCACAGCCTCTCTGCAGAGAGGGCAAGAACAGGTTCCCCCCTGCTTGTTGATGTACCATACCATCGACATATTGTTTGTCAAGCTTGCAATTATCCCCAGGGGAAGACAGTCCTGAAAGGCTTGCAACATGAGAAGAACTGCCCTCATCTCCAGGACATTTATGTGCAATTTGGTCTCTGTGGGGAGCCATGTGCTTTGGACCATCTTTTCCTGAAAATGTCCCCCCACCCCATCAGGAAGGCATCCGTGATCACTATGGCTGGGGGGGGGGGCAACAAAGGGACAGCTGAAATGAAGGTCATCTGTAATCATCCACCACTGTAGGTGATGCCTGCAAATTGGAGTAAGCCTGACCAAGGTTGACAATAGGTGACATCAAACAGACCATTGTACTGCCAGAGTCCACTGGAGACTTTGCATGAAGAACCTAGCTAAGGGCACTAGAAGAATGGCAGCCAACATGGAACCTAAGGCCATGAGGACTAGATGAGCTGGAAGAGATGGTGTCTAGTAGGCATTGAACCTGCTGTCTCAGGGATCTTATTCTGTATAGAGGCAGGGTTGAAACTTGAGTAGCCATGTTTAATTGTATCCAGATTAATTCTATGTCCTGTACTGGGGTCATGTTGGATTTTGCCATATTCACTTTGATTCCCTGGTGGTGGAACAGGCTCAGCATCACCTGAATTGCCTGTAGTAGTTGATTCCTTGTGGGTGTCACTAGGAGCCAATCATCCAGGTAGGAAAACACCTGGAATCCTTGCAGATGGAGGTGTACTGCAACTACTGCCATGCATTTGATGAACATTGAGGAGCAGTGGTGAGGCCAAAGGGCAGTGTTCTGAGCTAGTAGTGATTGGCCCCCAGACAGAAGTTAGTGTAGATATCTCGTGGAGCTCCTGTCTATTTTGATATGATAGTAAGTGTCCTGGAGATCTACTGAGGGGGCTAAGGTACTTACCCTCACGCTTTGGGATTGGTTCCATGGTGTCAAGCTCCTTCCAAGCATGGCAGGCAATGAGGTCAATGATTTGATCTGCCGATTGGGTCATCCAGGATGTAGATGGTCCCTTCCCAAATGCCATCAGGAACACTGGCTTCTCTGAGGAAGGGAGATGAGAAGATCATCCACCTTTTTGTTTCAGGATTTCTAAGATATTTCCAAAGGAGATATCAGAGGGAGATTAGAGGTCCCTTCCCCTTCATTGAAGTCAGTGTCCTTGATCAGAGACTCCAAGGGGGAGTCTATGAGCTTCATCTTGCACCAATGCTTCTGGGGAACCTCCTTCATGAGATACTCTGTGGAGGACTTGGAAGATGGGGAACCCCTTGCTGAGGGTAAGCTGGAGACTCTCTGGGAGGGGATAACCATGAATTGGATGGATGGGAGTAAATATTTGATCCACAGAGGATTGGGTAGGGCCTGACAGAGGAGGGACCATGTCTTGGAGCATTGAGAAACCCCTCAATGCCACCTGGAATGCTGAGGATGCTGGTAGAACTGCCCCCCACCTCAGAGGCTGAAGCCCCTTAGGGAGAAAGAGATGAGGCCACCACAGATCTGACATCACATGAGCTGCCAATTGCAGAGGCCCCCAGTAGAAGGGATGGCCCTCAGAAGGTCGAAGATGACACCAGCCCAGAGGACCCAGCGTGGACCCCTCAGAGCCAGGACCCACTCTACTACAACAGAATCAGAGTTGAACCAGTCTGGGACACTGTCAGAAATAGGAAAAGAGATATTGCATGATCCGATGCTGGTCCACTCAGAAATACTAGGCCCTGCAGCTCTCAAGTCGAGGATTGGGTCAGAGGAGGAGGTTATGTTATCAGGGTCAGAGTTCTCATGGATCCATAGTGGGTTTGACTTTGAGGAAAATCCTCATCATCCGATCTATATCAGAGTGGGAGAAATAAGAGGATTGAGAAGACAGGGAAGAATGGGTCAACCGAACTGGTGACGTACTTGGCCAGGTGGTCTGAGCTGGTGAGGGAGACTTGCTCTGGTGAAGAATATGACTCCGAGATCTACAATCTGGGTGGGTGTGATCTGGAGTTCACTCCGGAGACAAGTAGTTGTGGATTCTTATTACTTCTGATGGCTCTGAGTGGCTGCTCAGACCTGAGGACAAGGGATCCAGCAGAGCAGGAGGTTTGGTTGGCTCTGACTCCCCTGCATGCAAGGGGCCTGTCAGATCCAGAGAGAAGCAAGGCAGGCTGGATCCAATGTCAACAGCTCCAACTGCTTCCTGTGCTTTTCAGACGTTGAAGAAGCTGATGTCCCTGGGGAAGCAGAGGGGGCACACATCTTTTGAATAGGAATCTGGACTCCATATAAGGGAAGAATCCCACTTAAACTAAGCTTGTTCCTCATATCAATGAGGACCCGAGGATTGAAGGCTGAGCAGATATTGCATGGCATCTCCAAGTGCCCTGGACTCATGCAATAAATGCACCTCTTGTGGGTATCTGATTGGGGAATCTTATGCCCAAAAGAGGCACACCTCTTAAAGGCAGAGGTGGTTTTCCAGCTTGTCTACCATGCTGGATAAAAGCAGTCACACAAACACTGCTCACACTCAGTCACCACCAACTACACTAAACTTACAACTAAAAGTATAACTAAAAATAATGGGAAAGCTTTTTTTTTAAGGAGAAAGAAAGAGGGGGAAACCAATGGAAATGCAGGAAGACACCTGATGCCAGCAAAACCTACAGGAAAAACTATCTAATGGGAAGGGAGGTTATAACTAAAAGTAAGCTAACCATCAAAAGGGAAGAAAGAGTTCTAATTCATGGGGAGGCTTACCAGAAGATATAAGAAAATTTTCACTTAACTGCAGAAAGGCTCACAATTGCGTCCATCCAAAGTGGTGACAAATGAGATCAGAGGGTTTGAAGAGGAGTGAGGCATGGGAGAGGAAGAAGTTTGAGGCTTGGATTGTATGTCTGGAGGAAATGGCCAAGGTGGATCTGAGGATGGATCTGAAGATCCATTCATGATGCATAATTAAATGGACATCAGATTATACAGTTAGATTTTGTATCTGTATGTACTATTCTATAATTTACATTAATATACAACACATGCTTTGTTAACACAATTTTAACTTTACAATACCCTTTCTATGATTACAAATGACAATTGATGACAGTAAAACATCCCTTTCTGAAGTGCATAGGGTAACAGCCTTGAAGTTTATTTAAATTGTTTAACATGAGAGATGTGGACTGCAACATAATGGTGGCTGCAGCATATTACTTTCTGGATACACAATAGCTATACAACATCTGCACTGTTTTACTGTATCTGTTTTGTAGTTTCTGTGTTGCCCAGATCTTACTAAGATATAAGGAAGCTTCTTTGTTCATCAGTGAGAGTGGTGAGCTTTGAGCAGCCTATCTGTTGCTGGAGGAGTGATTTCAGTTCAGAATCTGTAGTTTTATTGGCTATTTTGGGCTATTTCTATCCCTTTCATCTTTCTGTTTAAAAACCCGTGTTTGTGTGTTTTTTGCACTTGTATTATCTCAGCAAAATCCTTCCTGGGTGTCCTGCAGAGTTCTACAGCAACAGAGAGATAAAAGGGAGACTTTGAGTGGATTAAGTACCTCTCTTTTGCTTTTTACTGCTTATTTTCTCTAGCCGCACTATTCAGAGCGTTTTTTTATTAACTTTGCAACTTATTTTAACTGCTTTTTGAATTCTGATACTGTTTGCACTTTAACTTATCATTTTTAAGTGTTTTTCAACTGTTGAACTGTTGAGGGCTACAAACTCAAGTGTGATAGCCATTTTCCTGCTTTTAAAAGTGGTTGTTTTACTGTATCTGTTTTAGTTTTTGAAACAAACAAAAAAAAAATCCTCTCTCTCTACTCATTTCCTGCCTTTCTATAACCAGTAGAGTCTAATTTTCAGATTTTGCTGAATTCTGGGCTGTTTTGTAGTTTATGTGTTGCCCAGACCTTACTAAGATACAAGGACGATTCTCTGCTCATCAGTGAGAGTGGTGAGCTTTAAGCAGCCTATCTATCGCTGGAGGAGTGGTTTCAGCTAGTTTTATTGGCCATTTTGGGCTATTTCTATCCCTTTCATCTTTCTGTTTAGAAAATCATGTTTACCCAGTTTTTGCACTTGTATTACCTCAGCAAGATTCTGTCTGGGTGTCCTGCAGAGTTCTACAGCAGCAGAGAGAGAGAAAATTGAGACTTTGAGTGGATAATTACCTCTGTTTTGCTTTTTATTGCTTATTTTCACTAGCTGCATTATTCCAAGCATTTTTTATTAACTTTGCAACTTATTTGAACTGATTTTTTTTTTAATTCTGACACTGTTTGAACTTTGATCATTTTTAAGTGTTTTTCAACTGATGAACTGTTGAGGGCTACACACTCAAGTGTGCTACCCATTTTTCTGCTTTTAAAAATGGTTGTTTTACTGTATCTGTTTTAATTTTTGAAAAAAAAAAAACAAAAAAAACAAAAAAATTCTTTCTCTCTACTCATTTCCAGCCTTTCTATAACCAGTAGAGTCTGGTTTTCAGATTTTGATGAATTCTGGGCTGTTTTGTAGTTTATGTGTTGCCCAGACCTTACTAAGATGCAAGGAAGATTATCTGCTCATCAGTGAGAGTGATGAGCTTTAAGCAGCCTATCTGTCGCTGGAGGAGTGGTTTCAGCTAGTTTTATTGGCCCTTTTGGGCTATTTCTATCCCTTTCATCTTTCTGTTTAAAACCCTGTGTTTGCACAGTTTTTGCACTTGTATTACCTCAGCAAGATTCTGCCTGGTTGTCCTGCAGAGTTCTACAGCAGCAGAGAGAGTAAATGAAGACTTTGAGTGGATTAAGTACCTCTGTTTTGCAATTTATTGCTTATTTTCACTAGCTGCACTATTCCGAGCATTTTTTATTAACTTTGCAACTTATTTGAACTGTTATTTTTTTTATTCTGATACTGTTTGCACTTTAACTGATCATTTTTAAATGTTTTTCAACTGTTGAACTGTTGCGGGCTACACACTGTGTACACACTGTTTGCACTTTAACTGATCGTTTTTAAGTGTTTTTCAACTGTTAAACTGTTGATGGCTACACATTCAAGTGTTTGTTTGCTGTATCTGTTTTAATTTAAAAAAAAAATCCTCTCTCTATCTACTCGTTTCCTCCCTTTCTATAACCAGTAAAGTCCGGTTTTCAGATTTTGCTGAATTCTGTGCTGTTTTGTCACTGGAACAGTGGTTTCAGTTCAGAATCTGTAGTTTTATTGGCCATTTTGGGCTATTTCTATCCCTTTCATATTCTTGTTTAAAAACCTGTGTATGCGAAGTTTTGCACATCATGCAGTGCTGTTTAACTAGGGTTAAACTATTCCCAGTGTCAGAAAGTCTGCTCTTCTAATTTTCCCTTAGAACTAGCCAGTTTTATAGTTTTAGCACTCAAAACTGTTTCCTTGTGCTCAGCACTTGTTCAAAACTTGTTGCAAGCACTAAATAATCTACAAATTACTGCAGCACTTAGCTTTCCTCACTTGGGAGGAAAACAGTTTTTAGTACTTAAATTAATAAGCACCTATTCAGGCACGTCTAAGGGTCAGCTGCCAGTATTTTTCCCTGTCCACCTGATGAATCTGGGCATCTTGGGGCAATGTAGTAATTGCCTCATGTACACTGACAACCATGTCCTCCTACCACCCAACACTACAACTTGTGAGAGATGCACTTATATAGCCAAACTGGAAGCCAAGCTCTCTCCAGCCAAGACTCTACTAGACAGTCAAGAGGAGAAGGTAAACACCTGCACCACACCACACTCAACACATAGTCCATCAAAACCTACACCAACTAAACCCACACATAGTAACACAAAACACACACCTACATTTGCAGAGGCTCTCAGTAAAAATCTGCCCAAACAACTGAGACCTCCAAGCAACCACCACCCCCCCAACATTACCTAAATGACACATAGGCCACAAAATCAGTGTGCCACTCAACCTCAGCCCATAAGGAAAAACAACGCACCTAACACACTAGTCATAGGTGACTCTATAGTCAGATACACTGATGTCCTACTCACCATGCTATACAAGGAAAAAGTTACTGTCAGTTGCCTGTTGGGTGCCAGGACCCATCACATAAACACTCAGGTCACTCCACAACAAGTACAAATATGCCTCGGTCATTGTCCATGTTGGTGTGAATGATCTGAGACGTACCTCCCTGGACTACATGAAGAGAGACATGGAGGAGCTCCCGGATCATGTAGCCCAGGCAGGTATGACCCTAGCCCTGAGTAGCATCCTGCCATCACCCAGAATGATACCACAATACAAGGACAAAATGATTACTTCAACAATTGGCTAAGCTTCCGGTGTCTGCCTGGGACAACATGACCAACAGACCACGATGCTTTGCCAGAGATTGCCTGCACCTGTCATCCCTGGGATTCCAGATACTGGCTAAGGCTCTTGCCATCCCTATAGTGCCATTTTTAGTCCAGGTTCAAATGACAAACTCACCACCGTATAAGGTATGAGCAAGCAAAATCTGAGGGTAATGCTACTCAATGCTAGAAGTCTAATCCTCAAAATACACTCACTCGAGGCACTCCTTAAATAGAGAACATCGACATCTGTGCAGTGATGGAGACCTGGTTCAAGGCTCCAGAGAGCACCCCTGCATTACCAGGCTATAACTCATACCACACCTTTCGGCCACCTAACCTGGACCGAAACACTAAAAGAGGAGGTGAGCCCATATTCAATAAGGATATCCATACCTCCAGGCTAGTTGCTCAAAATAATGCATCCAAAATTATCCAAATGCAACTAACACTGGGCAAGACTGCAATGCAGGTTGTAGCATGTTACAGATCCCCTACCATGCCCCAGGATGCCCACATTTCTTGATATACTGGTTAATATTAAGGTACAGCCCAATACCCTAATAATGGGCAGTTTCAACTATCCCACCATCAACTGGGAAAAACTACTCTTGTACTAATTCATTTGCTCAATCCTTTCTGGAATTTATAAATTCCAATGCCCTGGATCAGCTTGTCCATACCTCCGGCAGGGAGAGCAATATCCTGGACTTGATCATTACCAATATGGGCAACTAATGTTCCATGCCAGAGGTCAACTCCTCGCTGGTCAGATTCGACCATCAGCTAATCACCCTAGACATCAATATCCCACCCCCACCCCCCAATAAGGAAGCCACTGTAAAAAACTACTCCAAAGCCAACTTCATGCTTCTTAAGACAGAAGTAGCAAGGTTCATGACACCCATACAGACAGAAAATAGAGGTATGACTGCTGAATCCTATACAAATGCACTGTATAAGCACATACACAAGTGCATGGATCGTGCCATCCCCAACAGAATCAAGACACTATCCTCCAAAAAAAGAAAGCCAATCTGATGGTCCCTTGCCATATACAAACTCTAAAACAGAAGGAAGAAGCTGTTGCAAAAAAGAGTAAAATCTCCTGATTGCAGGAACTCCCTGGTCAGCCTCAGCAAGAAGCTGAGATCCCTCATAATATCCTCCAAAGCTAGTTATGAAAATAAAATCACCACTGATTCTAAGGACAACCACAAAGCATTCTACAGCTATGTCAAGAATTTCAATGGCGACACTCAGATCTGCTCTGAGCTACAGCACAATGGCATTAGATATACAGAACCAACTGATATTGCCAACATCCTGGCCGATAGGTTCAAGTGCAAACTTCACTCCCCCACCCACCAAACAGCCCATCACTATACTGGAAGAATGCAGAGCCCCTGTAATCATGGCTGTACAAGTAAAGCTTGCACTCTCCAAAACCAAGAACATAGCATCCGTGGGATCTGACAACATCACAGGCTGCGTTCTGCATGAACTACAGAATGAACTGGCACCCCACCTAACTACCGTGATCAATCATAGCCTCACTTCAGGCTTTATGCCTACTGAATGGTGTACAGTGACGGTTATCCCACTCCACAAAGGGGGTGCCACCACAGACCCCGGGAACTACCACCACATTAGCCTGATGAGCCTGGTCTGAAAGGCCATGGAATGTATCATCTTGGAGCTTATAAACAAGGACATAGGTAACCTCCAAACTCTGGACCCCACTCAGTTTGGGTTTGTAAAAGGTAGGTCATGTCTCCTAAACCTGACTGACTTCTTTGTAGTAGTCACCAGAGCCATGGATGACCTCACCAAGGCTTTTGACACCATTGCCCACTATGTAATTATAGATAAACTCACTAGACTGGGCATAAATCCCTATGTCACAAGATGGGTGGCTGACTGGCTCAATGACAGAACTCATACAGTGAAAGTAGCCGACTCCAAATCCAATTTCAGACCACTGACAAGTGGAGTACCACAGGGCTCAGTCCTGGGTCCTCTCCTGTTTGGCATCTACTTCTCAGAAGTTCAGGCTAATACAGCAGGTCTTTGTCTAATGAAGTTCACATATGACTGCAAACTAGGTGCCATAATAGAATCACCTAATGATCTGGACATTCTACAAAGGGGTCTCACTGAGACTGATGCTTGGTGTCAAAGTCATGGCCTCAAGCTTAATACCAAGAAGTGCATTGTCATCCCCTTTGGGAAAAACACTGTACCCATGAACTACCAAATAGGTGGTAGCCTACTAAACATGAAAGTGTGATAAGAGACCTTGGGACACAGGTGGACAGTAGTCTCTCCTTTGATAATCACATTGCCACAGTAGTCAGGAAATCCTTTACATGGTACACCTCGTCACAAAGGAGTTTACCTCCAGAGAAAAAGAGGTTGTTGTTCCTCTCTACTTATCCCTCATCAGACCCATTATAGAGTACAACGTCCCATTTGGCATGTACCTCGCAAGACATCTACAACAACTAGAAAGGCCACAGAAATACCTCACTAAGAGGATTACCGGACTCAAACAGATGCCATACGCAGACCGTCTCAAAAAACTCCAGCTCTACTCCATCGCTTATCGCCTGTTCAGAGGCAACCTCTGCCTAACATACAAAGCCATGTCAAACCCAGATTTGTTGGACATGCTACACTTAAAGAAATCCCAATCCCTCCGAGCCACACACTACAGGAACCTAAACCTTGCCACCAGAATAAACAGAACATGCTGGAGGAATAGATTCCTGTCCCAGAGACTTCCCATGCTCTGGAACAGACTACCCATTCATGTCAAGCAAAGGTCCTCATTAGCCCTCTTTAAGAAAAATCTCAACAATTGGATGGGAAATAGGAAATTCACCCCTTGGATCACTTATTTGGCTCTGCTACACAGGGGCACAGGAAAATAACTTTCTTGGGTGGCAAAAGCCAGAGAACTTTTTTGGCTAGGCTTATATAGGCCCCAGGGCCAATACCCTAGTACCTATCTATGAACCTATGAACCTATGAACATGTGATGCTTCAAAGACTATGTCCTGGGCCACCTTCTATTTTTGTATATACATGAAAAATGATATCAATAAACTATGGATAACCATGTTTACTGATGACTGCAAAATAGGGAAGTTCCCAAATCCATTTCTGATACTTCATTTCTCCATCAAGTGCTAAACCAGACTAATTTTTGGTGTATTAATCATAGGCTTACCTTCAATGTCAAGAAATGTAGCAGTGTGACCCAGCACGATGCATTCTTTGCTGTATCTCCTCATAATTCCACTTTGTATTTCTCTCCCTCTTTTGTTAGGACCATCATTGAATGCAGTGTTTAGCAAGCATCTAAACCAACAAAAGAGATCTCAACATTTCCTTACCAAAACAATCTCAGCTCTCAGTACCATTGCTGCTCTTACAGACTAAAAGTCCTCTTCCTCTGCTTAGTACCATACAGACTGCTGAGGAATGATCTCTACTTAGCCTTCTGTACAATGAATAACTCAGTGCTCTTTGAAGTCATTCACCTAAATAGAACCTGTGGTGAAGCAAATACCCATCAAAGGAACTTAAACCTGTACTACTGCATCAACAACATTGGATAATGCAACAGGTACATAACCCAACATAGGTCCCATTTCCAGAATAGGCTGTCCTTACATATCAAGCAGAGTATTTAACTTGCCACCTTTAAAGCTGGTCAAGATGACGGGATTGGTGTTTGCAAAGTTTCACCTGATGTGTGTGTGTGTGTGTGTGTGTGTGTGTGTGTGTGTGTGTGTGTGTGTGTGTGTGTGTGTGTGTGTGTATGTATATATATATATATATATATATATATATATATATATATATATATATATATATATGTAGAGCTAAATATTTGGGAAAAATCTACTTAATGGGAGATATTATAAGTCTCTCACTAGTACTTGGTGATGTACCTGAGCTTCTTAATGGTCTCTTAGTAAGTATCTGTGAAGGTGCAGTGGTTCAATGGTCAGGGCTAGCCAAGTGAGTGAGTGTACTATCTGTTCCAGGTGTTCCATGTAACCAAGCTGAACATTTAGCTGCCTCTCCACCAGGGGCACTAACAGTTGCTGCAGCTGGGCTACTATGGGCAATGGGGCTGGGTTACATGATGATGAGAGGTTGCAACTTCCTCCAATGAGACACTAGCATCCCTCCTTACCCTCCCTATCTATAGCCTCAACAGGAGCAGGTTGTGGTAGAAGCACCTGCTCAACATATCCTTCTTCTGGTACTACATAGTAGAGACAGGAAGGGAAGGGCACCTATAGTATATTAGTCTAATAATTACAAAGGGAATATACCATAAGACAGTATACATCAGTAATAACAACCCTGTCTTATCTCCAGTCTAAGTGGCCTCCTGCAACAGTCCACAGGGTTGGCATCACATTCGGCCACAGCTAGGAAGAGAAAGGAACCACGTTGGTGAACTGTAATAAGTGGCGAAAAGAGTAGCAGCACAAACGTGGGCATAGACTTGCATCCATACATCTATGTCACTTGCCCTGTTGTCCAGTAAACAGCCACATGAGTATTCACTATCTATCATTATGCAGGCCTACAGAGTGATATTAACTAGAGCATGGTGAAAAATTGGTTAACATACCTGAAATCTACCCTTATCATACATGAGCTCCATACGTTATCCCACCATACATCAGTCATATCACAGACAGACCAACAGACAACAGGAACACTTCTTCACAAGACAATGACACTAACTTTCCATCACCATCAAATCCACACATATTGACACTCACAGGATTCCAGCATAAATTATAATGTCACATGACAAGCATATCTGTAAGAATACATCTTTACAGGATACTGACGACAATTCACACAAATGAAAACAAAAGTTTACTGAGACAGGCACAATACCAGTTAGGACATTTTATTTATTTATTAATTATTTGAATTTGTTGACTGGGTAGGTGTGTGCTAATCTGATCCTCCGATGCTTTTCAAGCATGATTTGAGCTTGAGAAAGGCCAAACAGAAGAAAGACGTTACAGGCATTGTAAGGAACACGTTACAAGCAACAAACATTAGGAGATAAAAGTTACAAACATCAATTGATCTAAAGACATACACATTTAATAATTTTATGTGCAGCTGTGGAAACAAGCAGGACAGCTCCATGGCACACAGAAGCATGTAGAAGGACAATGTTGAAGAATGGATAAATGATCTTGAGGCTAATGCTTGTGATACTCCTACTGTGTCTCCTGCAGACCTCTGAATTATTCCTGTAGCTAGAATGATGCAACACATCCCTTTGTCTCTACAAGTATAGGAAGGCCACACATTCCTGTAGGATCTGTTTATGGGTGCCACATGTGCCCCATGATCCTTATAATGTCTTGAGCAACATGGAAGTGACCAACTGTCTCCTGGTCACTCCAGTCATGCCATATTATCCACTGTCTATAGTGCTTTTGTTGCTGCCACTGCTGCCTTTGACCTTACACTACAGAAGCCGGCAGTGATAAGTGTAACAAGAAACACATCCTCTCACAATACTGAGCATTACTGGTCAGTATTCAGTGTAGGTATTTCCCATGTCTTCTCACTTTTGGCAAAGTCACACAGCATGGCGTACAGTGTCCTACAAAATGACTGGGAATAGCACGAGTGCCTCGGTTATATACCTTTGAGCATGAACCTCTCATTGCCCTCCATGCACATGCTTCTCTTAATTGCCATCACCCTGCATGCTTTCACTAACCACGCTCGTGAGACCTGCATACTATGTAACTGGACTACAAGTCCTACTCAGTGTTTTCACTCTATTAACTCTGCAGTTACAGAATATATTATTAATAGGGGTATGGAGAACAATAATAATTTTTTTTGATTTTCAAATTTCCTTAGGATTATTCATTGCTTTGATTGTTTAATTAACCTTATTTACTGCATAAGTTGGTAACTGGTTATGCACTTTTTATTTATAAGACTTTCTTCATTCTTCTTTGATCATGTTTTGTCTATACTTTTTGTATTTAGTTTCACATAATAACACAACAGAAATATATTTGGTAAAAATGTACTCATACACATGTATTCTCCATTTCTGACTTTTACTAGCGAATAATGTCCTTCACCATGTATGAGACAATGACAAAGACTGTGTTAACCTATTATTACACACAATACCTGATTGATTTTTTTAAGTTATTGTTTATGATTTTGTGAAAGCTTTTATGTATCTTTTTGTTTCACAGAAGTGGTTTACTTTATAGGTCCCACATGTAAGTGATTGCTACCTACTGGCTAAGCAGTCCGGCAAATGATAATGACAAAATAAACAAATAAATAGTGAATGTCCACACAAATGCATGCTGTCACTTGATGCAAGTATGTTCACTTGTGAACCTATCCCAGGCTTTTTGTAATATCATTGTAGGAAATGTAAAGACAATCATGAATTCACAACACTCAGCCAACAGTATGGGAGGCACTGTACAAACTCAGGTATTTTGTTTAGCAGCATAAGCAGAATGCACTGCAATCTGTGAAAACACTACCTCAGACTGACCTTCTCTTCCTTTTTTTTGTTTAAAAGTATTGATAATGTGCAGGAGTGCTAGCTATTTTTATGCAGGGTGCCTCCACTCCCTCCTCCAGTATGCATGGAATACCAATTAAGATCTGCTGATCATGCCCCCTATCACTTTGCTCACATGGCAGCTTCACCATTTTTGCCACCCTAGCTATGCCTCTGCTAACATGATGCATTTAAGTCTGAGACTAGCATAAACAAAAAAGAGAGAGAAAAAGAAGACATTTCAACTCCCACAAACAAATTCATTTACATTACAAAATGGATATGGAGGTTGGTGAGGTGGATGGGTAAAAGGTAGAGAGTGAGTGGGATATGGTAGGGTGCAAGGAGTGCAGCTTTTGTCCAGTTTTTGTCATGGTGAAAGGTGGCATTGGCAACCCAAATGTGTGTGTGTGTGTGTGTGTGTGTGTGTGTGTGTGTGTGTGTGTGTTCATGATGGTTCATGACAAGGACATGTGCAAACATTCCAGATGTGCTTTTATTTACTTGAAGGATCAGATTTTTGAGGAGATGAGTGCTAGTGATCCTGATTCCCTAGCTGTCACCTATAGTACAATGGTAATGCATTCTCTGTATCTAGACACCCAGAGTGTATGTACCCTGTGCCAGTGGTGTTTTGTGAGTTTTGAGCCACAGCACAAATCAGGGTTTTGTGATATACATCAGCTTGGATGGAAGAATGTAACTTGAGAAAGCTTTGTCTGTTAGAGGACAAACTTAGTTTAGATGTCCTTTATGTTGCATACTAAATAGAGCTCTCACATAAGAAGGCAATGTTCTTGTCCAGTAAAATCTCTGTGACATCTAAACATCCAGTGATGCTCTTTTAGGTCAAGATCAACCCAAATGGTCATACTGTCTATAAGGCAATGTTTGTGAATAAGGTTGCCAAAACCAGACAGGCCTTCCCTGTGGTGCATCATAGTTGTCCTTGTGTGAATAGTCTTGACTTTTGCTGGCAGAGTTTTCCTTTTTTTCATCCATACAAGTAGCTCAGAAAAATCAGGACTCAGGACCCTATTGACTACTAACATCTTGCCTTGTGATTCTATGTCCAGTTATTTGCTTGATTGTTTGGGCCTCTCAGGAAAAAAAAAAAGTTTTCTTTTTTTTGTCTTGAAAGAGACCTTGGTTACCTCTGTTCTTAATATATCATCTTTGGATCTGACAGTTCAGAAAGTTATCTGCCAATTCCTGATCTGCTGTTCATTTCTAAGTTAGTTACTGACAAATGTTTTGCTTACAAATGTCTTTATTCGTAAAATCCCATTGCCTTCTTTTTTCTAGTTGATTTGATTCTAGGTCAAAGCATGTCACTGAGATTGCTCTCGGCAGAGTAGTTAGTGACTTCCTTACAGCAGGAGATCAACGATTACATTCTATTAAATTTTTCCTGGACCTTTCTATGAAGTACTGTAGACCATGAACATTTGTTGATTTGCCTCTACAATATTAAGATGGTTCACTTTTTACTATTTGTATTATACGTAGTGAGTGGTTTATTAAGTCAGTTCAACCAATAGCCACCTATTTCTCTGAGGAGTTCATCAGGGCTGTATCTTGGCACTGCTGTTTGCTACGTACATTTTCACTGTAGAGCGTCATGAGTGGATGAGATGCTAGCTATAGGTGTTACATTGATGGCATTCACCAATGAGTGGATGAGATGATAGGTATAGGTGTTACATTGATGGCATTCACCAATGAGTGGATGAGATGCTAGCTATAAGTGTTACATTGATGGTATACACCATGAGTGGATGAGACGCTAGCTATAAGTGTTACATTGATGGTATTCACCATGCTAGCTATGTGTTACATTGATGGTATTCACCAATGAGTGGATGAGATGCTAGCTATAGGTGTTACATTGATGGTATTCACCAATGAGTGGATGAGATGCTAGCTATGTCTTACATTGATGGTATTCACCAATGAGTGGATGAGATGCTAGCTATAAGTGTTACATTGATGGTATTCAACAAATGAGGGGATGAGATGCTAGCTATGTGTTACATTGATGGTATTCACCAATGAGTGGATGAGATCCTAGCTATAAGTGTTACATTGATGGTATTCACCAATGAGTGGATGAGATGCTAGCTATGTGTTACATTGATGGTATTCACCAATGAGTGGATGAGATGCTAGCTATAGGTGTTACATTGATGGTATTCACCAATGAGTGGATGAGATGCTAGCTATGTGTTACATTGATGGTATTTACCAATGAGTGAATGAGATGCTAGCTATAGGTGTTACATTGATGGTATTCACCAATGAGTGGATGAGATCCTAGCTATAAGTGTTACATTGATGGTATTCACCAATGAGTGGATGAGATGCTAGCTATGTGTTACATTGATGGTATTCACCAATGAGTGGATGAGATGCTAGCTATGTGTTACATTGATGGTATTCACTAATGAGTGGATGAGATGCTAACTATAGGTGTTACATTGATGGTATTCACCAATGAGTGGATGAGATGCTAGCTATGTGTTACATTGATGGTATTCACCAATGAGTGGATGAGATGCTAGTTATAGGTGTTACATTGATGGTATTCATCATGAGTGGATGAGATGCTAGCTATAGGTGTTACATTGATGGTATTCACCAATGAGTGGATGAGATCCTAGCTATAGGTGTTACATTGATGGTATTCACCAATGAGTGGATGAGATGCTAGCTATGTGTTACATTGATGGTTTTCACCAATGAGTGGATGAGATGCTAGCTATAGGCGTTACATTGATGGTATTCACCATGAGTGGATGAGATGCTAGCTATAGGTGTTACATTGATGGTATTCACCAATTAGTGGATGAGATCCTAGCTATAGGTGTTACATTGATGGTATTCACCAATGAGTGGATGAGATGCTAGCTATGTGTTACATTGATGGTATTCACCAATGCTTCTTTTCTCACATGCCTGGGCAAGAATTACTGCCCTATAAAACTGCCTGGATTATGTTGCACATTGGATGTTCTTCATTCAAAGTTATATAGGGACTTTGTACAAATGTGTTTTCATCAGTTTATGCTCAATGAATTGTAAATTGCTGAACATTAACTCAGTGAAAAACAAAATTATTGTTACATATAATAAGTATTTTAGTTATTTCAAAAAACACAAGCAAACAGCCAAACTGCAACATTTTGAATGCATAACATATAAATATAATGCAGTACAGAACACACAGACAATACTGAAATAAGTGCAACATAAAGACTGACAAGACTGTAATTCAGAGATGAGAACTTGAGTTAGTGCTTAAGAAAGTGCCAAATTTAAAGTATAACAGTACCTATGAATTTGGGTTGGGGGATGAGACCAAAGCCACTAATATTGTTAAATCAACAAAATGATGATGTAAAATGTTGAAAATGTGAACACGGATATGCTTCATGCACTGAGAAACAACCTTGGTGCATGAAATCCAAATTAAAAAAATAACAAATAATGTCCTCCACACTCCCTGCCAATTATATATACTAACTGCGAGATTGCACAAATTGTATAAGGGCATATTTCCCAGCCATGGGAATTGTGTGATCTTGGACACTTTTCCACCCACTGCTTAGTCATTCATAAACAGTTTACTAATCTGAAACACACTCAACCTTTTTTAGGAAACCCATAGAGAGATATATCTATATCTATATCTATATCTATATCTATATCTATATATCTATATATATATATATATATATATATATATATATATATATATATGTGTGTGTGTGTGTGTGTGTGTGTGTGTGTGTGTGTGTGTGTGTGTGTGCGTGTGTGTGTATCTCTCTCTTTCTCTCTGTCTACATATATATATATATATATATATATATATATATATATATATATATATATAGATATATATCTGTATATCTATATCTATATCTATATCTATATCTATATGGGTCTACTTTAGAAGACCAAAATACCACATACCTGACTTCCATAACGCCAAGACAGCTACACCGACAACCGCATTTTACCGACCTCTTAGAACACCGACTTACAACTATAGGTAAGTAAGCACTTGGCCACCATGTTGAACTTTGCCCCTTACCCCTGCTGTAGTGTGATCTCAGAGTTGGTATATTTAGTTGGGGGGGGTTGTGGGGGTGCAGACCCCCCCCACATGAGTGGGTTTAATATGCTTCCGTTTTAATTTATTTTTTAGTTTGGCCAAGTGGTTACTTACCTGGAATTGTAAGTTTGTGTTCTGGGAAGTCGGTGAAATGTGGTTGTCAGTGAAGCTGTCTTGGCATTATGGAAATCAAGTATATGGTATTTCAGTCTTCTAAAGTAGATTCATATATACATATATATTAGTTGGATTCTGCACAGAGAATTACAAGACTAAAGGTATTGATTACGTTCATCATGGAAAAACTCAGCACACCACAATGGACAGGTTTAGAAGGAAACAGGAAAAGTGACAACTCTGATGATGAAGAGTAGATTGCATTGGAATATGCATTTTTTGTAGGACTGCTCTGACACTGTAAATGCCTGAGGATGTATGTGACTGCTAATGCCACTAAGTCAGTAGTAATTTATGTAATTTGTAGACTTCTGATCAGGAAGAAGTAAATGACTCTAACAAACACTAAATCACAGCACCACTTGTAGTCAGTTGTTTCTAGTTCCACCCTCTTTACTAAATGATTAGCTACTGTCTTCACATCCTGGGCAATACCAGCAGAGGCCTAACCCAAACTTAGTATGTGTTGAGTCTTTATAGGTTCATAGGTTCATTAACAAGCTTAGATCCTAATGGTGCTCCAAGTAGATTGCTGCACACCCTAGATGAAATGTGTATGCCACTGTGCAGTTATCATGGGGCCTTTTAAAAGTGTGAAGGGTGTGCCATTATTTTAAGAGGAGTAGAAGTTTGTTATAGAGTCAAGAAAGCCATTGAGAAGTATATTTATTTCACTTTTTGCTTTTTGTGGATAACTTGTGTGTAATGGTCCTCCCACTGGTATGCACCAAAAAGAGTCTCTGGAAGAGAAGAGGACCTTTCATGGCCAAGAAAACATCACTTAAACTCCCTTTAGGAAGATAGTATGATACTGACTAAAGATAGATCACTTTGGAGTTGGAGGAGCTCAATCTGTTAAATACATCTAGCCTCTTAGTGACGAATCTTTGAACCCTTTCCAGTTCAACTAGATTTTTGTCAACTAACTGCAGGAGGCATTCTAGTCTGTGAATTGTCTGGACAAGTGAGGTGTACTATGGAAAAATAATCTTACTGGAGTGGCTAGTAATCCCGTGGAGTGTCATATGATTCACACTAAAGCCTTATTTTTCATCATGGCAACCTGTTGGTCAAATTGAGATCTTTTTTATAACTGTATCAAGGTCCCTCATAAAATAAATTATCTTTAGTGGTTTCCCCTCAGTACAATACACTGTAAATATGACCTGCTTTATACAATTTACTATGCTACATTTTTTGACATTTGAAGAAGAAACCATTTTAGTTGCTCTGGGTGTAGGTTGTGTCCATCCCTTTCTAGAGAACTACTATGTCAGAAGTGGAGATGCCAGTGTTATCCTACTTGCAGTAATCAACAAATTTAGTAAGATAGACTACCATTGTCAGCCTTAAATTCTGAGATGAAGATGGTGAAGAGAAGAGGACTGCAGCCTCAATTTTGCAGTTATATCACTGTTACTTTTGGCCAGTGTGATACTTGCCCTTTGTTACTCCTATGGACTATGCTTGCTTTGACATCAGACTCTTTCATTTGTTTAGAATTCTTTTATGGGGGATAACAATAAGTTATTTCTAAGATCAAAGCAAGCTTCTTCACCCTTTGTACAGAGCAACTAGAAACTCCTAAGAAAGGTAACCAAAATTAGTAGACACTCAATCTGGCTCATATGTAGAAGCAGGAGGTTACCTATGCCCCCCAAACAAGCTCCATAATCATCTCCATAACCTTGAAAGGACTATAATTGATGAGTCCTTAATTCTCAGGAACTGGTCTTAATCCTCTCTCATAGGTAATGACTGATCTAGCTTGCTGTCACCTTATAGATAACAGCTGATCTGGCTTGCTGTCATGGTTTTGGGGTTACTAGAGCACATTTTTTGGCACTGAGGAAACTTTGGAATGTTAATGAGGCCAGTAGAACTAGTAATCTCATTCTAAGACTTCCTTAACTTGATAAAGAAACATGACTGTAGAAGCAGCTCACCCTGTGTGTATAGTTTAGTAGAAGTGACATTATCTGTCAGGGCACTAAACCTGCAGCTAAACATTACCTGTCAGAGTGCCAAACCTGAAGCTAAACATTGCCGGTCAGGGCTCCAAACCTAAAGCGAAACATTACCTGTCAGGGCTCCAAACCTTAAGCTAAACATTACCTGTCAGAGCTCCAAACCTAAAGCTAAACATTACCTGTCAGGGCTCCAAACCTAAAGCTAAACATTACCTGTCAGGGCTCCAAACCTAAAGCTAAACATTACCTGTCTGGGCTCCAAACCTTAAGCTAAACATTACCTGTCAGAGCTCCAAACCTGAAGCTAGGGCTCCAAACCTAAAGCTAAACATTACCTGTCAGAGCTCCATACCTAAAGCTAAACATTACCTGTCAGGGCTCCAAACCTGAAGCTAAACATTACCTGTCAGGGCTCCAAACCTGAAGCTAAATTTCTTTGTTAGTGCATTGCTGATGTCTTTTGATTTGAACATTGTATGTTTTGTTTCTAGGGCATTTCAGCCCAGGATATTACTTTTAAGATTTCTTATGTTATATACATTGTGCTGTTTTCTTTTTATTTCTATGCAATATTAAGTTCATAAAAGAGCTTTGATGAGAAGATTGTCCTTGGTAATACTTTTTAGTCTAAGTTAAGCTCAGTCTTATTTTTCAAAGTCTGGTAGCATATGCAGCATACACAGTATCTTATTTTTCTACAGTATAATTTGTTCATCTGATAGTTCTTCCAAGGGAGGTTGATCTTAAATTTTCTAGTGTATTTCTGTCTAAGGTAAGATGGTGTATAGTGCAGTTAGGCACAAGATTATAAAATGTATGAAATTGTCACTGGCCAACCTACTGGGGACATATGACCTTAATTATTGTCAGGAAGAACATAATTAATTTTGAGGTACTCATTAATAGAGAAGTCTGTAAACATGGTGGTACTGTATACAATTTTAGCTTTTTTTGGTGGAAAGTAACATTATATCATTGATTTATAAGGGATGGTATGATGCTGAGAACTGAACAGTATGATGGTTTATTGATTAGAATAATACCCAGAATACTTTTTCCAGGAGCTTGATTTTTCACCAGTTCTTCCAGGCAATTAGCTCTCATGAAATCAAGGTGGCATTGAGTTTATTTATTAATGTAATTAAATAATTGTCATATTTATTGCATGGTAGTTGAAGCCACTTGTTCAGTTTTGATTACTAGCTTCTCTATGTTAGTGAGGTATTCTGCATACTATCTTGGGATCACAGAGAGATGTGGTAACAGCAACTTGCATGAAAAATGCTACTGATGGTTATATGGATTCCTATTACTTCTTTTTGTGGTTTATATTGAGTGACCTTATGCTGAGGCTGTTATAAATGGGGTCTATATCACATGATTGAATGTTTAGTTACTCAAATAACTAAACATCGATCACTAAATGTCGAAGACCCAAAACCGTGAATGGCAGTTTCCACACAGGGAATCAATGCCATTGTCCCACCTAAAAAAAAAAAAGAAAAAACATTAAACACAAATCAAGTGGGGGGGCTTCACCCCCCCCCCCCCGCACACCCTCTAACTAAATATACCAACTCCGAGATCGCTCCACATTGCAGAAAGGGCAAAATCCACATAATGACCAAACAAATTGTTTCCCTGAGTAGAAACTGCCATTTGAGGTTTTGGATCTTCCACATTTAGTGATCGAGCTTTAAGTATTTGACTACTTAAAGCTTCGATCATGTAATATAGACCCTTATAAATGTAACTGGATATACTCCTGCGAGTGCCACAATACCTGGAATTGTGGAAAGCATATGCTCAGCAATTTGGTGGATGCTATATGAGTCCTTAAACCAGGTTTTAGTGATATTGCAGATCCCCACACCCTCCAGAGTCAGGAAAGCTTCAAGATCATACATCTACTTATTTGAATTTTCATCATCAAGGAGATCTACCCTCACCTCATTATTTTTCATAAGTGTTTATTTGGGATGATGAGCAATTTTACTCTGCCTTAAAAAGGTGATATACGGTATTCAATTTTCTGCTCAGGATGTGTACCCCCTGCAGGGAAATGTAAAAGCCATCATTTGCTAAGTAGAGCGATGAATCACACATCTTTGTCCACATGGATTATACATCGAATCCCTCTTGACAGGGAACAACTACAAAGTCAGTTGTCAAAGTTAAATAATTTTCCTCTAAGTTAATGTGCCGTGGAGATAATTGGGTCTGGCTCAACAGTTGATTTCTTTGTATGTGAGAAGGGGTAGTGTAGAATGCTGCTATATCACTTTGCATCTTCCTCACAGTGGTATGCCTCACATCACTGCCCCTCCTATAGAACAGGTTTCCAATCCATGTGAAACCAAATTAATCTATTACCCAGTTTAAGCCCAACCTAGACCAGTGGATGAGGAATAGAAAATTTACACCAGGCCTGGCACCCATTTGCCTTATGGACAGATGCAGCTTATAAATGCCTGGCCCTCAATGTCCTAGATACTGAACATAATTACTCTTTTGAAAAAAACATGGCTGGGCTTAGAATGCTCCCCCCTCAGGTTGTTAGCCTAGTAACAATCTATGGATCTATGAATCATTTATCACCATGTAAACAATAGCTAAAGGTATCCTTACTACCCTTTAACCTCTATAGTCTCCTAGACACATCCCTTATTTTAGCTGCATATAAACAAGTGACCATGACTCGTTACTTCTCAAATAGCTTGCAGTGTTTGTGCATTAGACCATGGACACACCAGTGACAGTGGCATTGTTTTTTGAGATACACTTCAGTTTTATCAGTAAAGGCTTGTAGTGGTTTTGTAGTAGCAATGCCCACTTAACTGTAAGGTAAGCCTGCATGTGTGTGGATGCAGCCTTGGGACTGCATAACTGAAGTTCTTTCCTTTCTTACTTAGACATCTATGAGAAAGGGGTTGTTTGCTAATGTCTTCAGATTTTGAGAGTTTTGCCTTAAGCATGGTTACATAGTTTGCATTTCTCATATATGGTCTCACTGCACACAGTTAGTAATGTGTACTTGGTAAGTCTATTTCTACACTATGTCAGAAATTCATCAAGAAGGTAGGAAAGGAGACTTCCTGAAGTTGCTGCATATATTCAACCTGAGCACTCCTTAATTAAAGTAAAATGGGGCTTTTGAATGTTTGTAAGTTTTTGTTGTATGAGATGGGTAGCTATTTAAAGAGATTATCTGATGTGACTGTTTTTAAGGCCAATAAGCAGGAGATAAATTTGCCATGAGAACCAGCACAAAGATGTGCAGCTATTTGGTTTCCATACTCTATGTCCACCATCACATGCTGTCAACCAATAGATGTGAATCCAGAGTATATCTAAAGAATCCTGTATTGGTTTGTGATTGATTGTGCAGTTGCCTGGCAAGAGAAGATTTATTTTGATTTATAATTTATTTTACCACTGTTTTTCACTGCTTGTAGGAAGAAAATGATAACTTGCAGGCAAGAAAATGAACTTTGATATATATTTTGTTATTTTACCTGTGTTTTTTCACTGTTTGTTGTTAGAAAGGGATAGGTTTTATGTTGGCAAATTCTAGCCATCCTAGTGGGCCCAATCAGGTATAAATTTACAAAGACTGCAGAGAGGGCAATCCAGAGATTATCTAAACAATTGTGTGTTGGTTTATGATTGATTGTGCAGTTGCCTAGTATTTATTTTGATTTATATTTTATTTTTTACAACTGTTTAAACTATTTATAGAAAGAAAGGGATAGCTTATAGACAAGTAGATTTAGTGAAGTGTTGGCCTGTAATTTATTGATTTTTACTGTTAAAAAGAGGTGCATCTACAAACAATAGTGAGGAAAAGGAGTTCCAACTTGTGTATGAGTTTCACAAATGGTATGGTCAGAGCAATGATTTTATTATGCTTATTTTAATATTAAGTTGTATATTGTTTGTATGATTTATCTCATAGAAGTTAATTTAAAATTTCTGCGAATTCTGTGGCAACTGATTTTGATCATCCTTTTCTTTTAGAATTCTTTATTATTTTGCAACTGAAAATGGATTCTTTGAATGAGCATGCCATTAATCATTTTTAAAGCACAAATATCTTGTACATTGTACTAACTGCTATGTATATTTAAAGGTAACACCTGATAACACTGGTGATCTGTGTTCCTCATCAAAAGATGGATGATATGCTTACAATTATACTTAGTAAATCTAGACCTGCTGATGATGATTGCACTTGTGCAATTGGCTCAGCTTGGAGAGCTATTGTTACATTTATTAATGACTGGACTGGTGAGATAAATAATATTAGGCCAAGAGCAAATACAACACATTTAGGAAAGGAAGTGTTTATTATCAGTAAAATCACTCAACCCCTATTGGACAAGATAATGCCAGTGACAGTATTCAGCAATCTGAAGACTCAGAGCATATAGAGGAAAATAAAAAAGACAGAAAGGAAAAATGTCCACAACAAATAACAAGGAAGAAAAAGAAACTAATTAATGACTGTAAATTAAAGGCACTGCTTTGTTATGTTACACACAAGTTACAGGGAATTATAACATTTTTCGACCAGAAAATCTTCAGTCTACAGAAAAAGGCATCATTTTTCCAAAACAGAAGGTAAAAAAAAAAGATTCAAGGGGCAGGTGAAAAGGAAGAAATCAAAACTGAACATAGAAGGATTGAAGAACATTACCGTAAGAAAAAAACAGGAGAAATACAGATGTTGACAACATGGCTCGAGCTGTCGATTTACAAGGTCAGGTTGATGAGAATTATGCTTGCAAATGTAATAAGCAATGAAAACAGTGGGATTGATAAGACTAATTGCGATGAAGATTACTCCTTTCTAAGGTCACCATGAATGAAAAGATTTTTTTAGGTAAATACCTACATGGAAAAAATGTCCCATTTTAAAGAATGGAAATGTGTAAAGCATCCGATCCTAGTTTTGGGCACAAGTGTTCAGACAAGATGGCATGCATTTGTCAAGATCAGAGAAGAACATTTTTGCAGCAGATATTTTACAATATTTAACAATCACTAGGCAGGATTTTTGCCACATCAAAATTTAACAGTTTACAGATAGCAACCTTTGATGCATCTCTGGTGGTTGTTAATGCTAGGAGCATTACTGATAAAGTTTTTATTGGAAAATTTGCTACATTACCTCAAGATTGATGTTGTTATTGTTTGTGAAACATGGTTAAAGAACAATGATTGGAAACTAGATCTGTCAGGTTATAAATGGTTTTACTGTAACAGACATTCTAACAAAAACCAGGTGGAGATGTTATGATAGGGATTAAAGATAGTAATGAGACCTGTGATTATTACATGCTCAGTGATAACACCAGTACTGTAGACTGTATAACTGTGACAATAAAGACAACCCTGGAACATATAACAACTGTTGGAGTTTATAGACCACCAAAGTCAAGTGAAGATGACCTAGAGGAATTCATCCATTTCTTGCATGAAATGCACGAGAGAAGAATAATAGGGGCTGGGGACTTACATCTACCAGAAACAGACTAGAATAATATTGATTCAACAACATTAGTAAGAAAATTATTTAATTATTTACAATGTATGTTCAGGAACAACAATTGCTTCATATTGTAAACAAGCCTACCATGGAACAGAACATATTAGACATTGTTTGTGTTGCTAAAGAAATTAGTGTTACTTCATGTCAAGTTTTACCACTGTTGCTGAGCCATGATCATGTGTTTATAAATGTTTATTTCTTTTTAGATAATTCTGCCAAACTGAAATCTATCCAGTGCACAGAAGATTAATAACAGGAACTAAAAATGCGAATGACCTGGATTCCTGCTCCGGAAAATTAAAGTCTGCACGACCAAAGTAAAATGTTTTTACTGATGTTAATTCAGCTTCAATAGATGATAAAAAATGCGAACTGCCGAGCAAAAAGTAAAATCCAAAGAAACCTTTTATTCCACACGTTAAAACACAAGCGCTTTCGCCCGGTATTACCAGGCTTTTTCAAGTGTACAAATTTCAACTGTGGTCAATGCTTTTTAAAGTGCTTAAAGACTGCACCTATTGGTTAATTAGTTAAAATCATTAATTAATTCAATTCATCAAAAATAATTGATTCTACATTCAACCTTACAAATGAATTAGTTTTTACGTTGTTACGTTTAAACAGTGATCATAGTTGTTCGCAATGTTACAACTTGAGAAATATTACTTGCATTTTTGATATTAAAATAAAATGCTCTTTGCAATAAAAACTTTAAAAAATATTGAAAACACAACCCTCAATATGCATTCTATTGCAAGACCATGAGAACATTGTGTAATGAAAACGCGTAACTAAAAAAACCTTGAGTTGATACACTTGTAGAAACCAATAAAACCAACAATGTGTGTAACTTTTAGAATAGAGGGGCCAATGGGTGTGCATAAACATAGTTAATGTCCTGTATTACCACAAAAAAAAAAATCTTTTGGAAAAGAAAAATGGCAAAGGACACCATGTGCTGATGAATGTTGTTACAAAATGCAGCAGCCTAAATTAAGTTTATGACGTTTATAAAAATGCTGTTGACTGACCAAGTTATTACTCTGTGTGTGAACTTTAAGGTTGACATGCTCTTGTTATTAGAATTATAACACATATCTCCTAGTTTTGAGTATGCTTGCCAAACTTAAACTATCGTTCAATCCTGGGCGCTTTGTGGCATTCAACCTTAATTGCCACATAAGTTCCCTAGTACTTAATGCCGTTTCCCAGTCACCTCTTCTCGGATCTTGAACCACCTTGTCAAGAACAAAAAAACGAATGGACATGTTGGAGCAAGTCAAAGAATGCTTGTAAAAGCATTTGTTTCTTTCTTGCATTTAACATCGTACAAGTGCTCATATATCCTACGTTTCAGTGCTCTTTCTGTTTTGCTCACATAAAATGATGGGCAGTTCTGACAAAGACCTATATATATCACCCCTAAGGAGTTACAGGAGTAGTGGTTCTTGGCTATCAATGTGATGTTACAAGAAGAGATGTGTACCTGATCAGTTTCAGCAGTAAAAGGGCATTGATGACACCTGCCGCATCGAAAGGTCCCTTTCCTTTTGGCAGAGCCAACATTTTGCATCTTCCCTGCATAGCCCATATTTTGTTCAAACATGCCCTTTAAATTGATGTTCTTTTTTCTAATAAAAGAAATACTGGCAGGAAAAATGTTAGCAAATTCCTCATGTGAAGACACCACAGGCCAAAAGTTTTTTATGGTGTTTTCAATGAAAAGTGCATCTTCTGAATATGTATAAACAAAGTTGTTATGAGCACTGAAATCCATTGCTGCTTGCGCTCTAGGAAAAAATGCTCCTGCACCTAATAATGGGGAGAAGAACTGGTCTCTCTTAATTAAAATCTCATTAAATATATCTTGGAAAAATGTGAGTGGATAACCCCTATTTAAAAATAAAGTCTTGAGAAACTCAGCCTCCTCAAGAAATAGTTCTTTAGTACTGCACATTCTGGAAGCTCGAACCAATTGTCCCTTAATAATTCCTTTCTTAATATAGGGAGGGTGCCCACTATCGAAATGTAAAAAGGAATTGGAATATGTGTCTTTTCTGAAAATCTTTGAAAGAAAACCTTGTTTATTGGGACTTTTTATTAAATGTATGTCCAAATAATGTAAAGCCTTGTCACTTATTTCATAGGTGAATTTGAGAAAATCTGTGGTGCTGTTCAAATAGTCCATAAATTTAAGAAACTGTTCTTCCGAACCCGCCCAAAGGATGCAGATATCATCAAGGTATCTTTTATAAAAACTGATGTATTGTTTCCAGTTGGTGGAGTGAATATATTCCGTTTCCCATTTGTGTAAGACTATATTCGCATATGCAGTAGCACAAGGTGCACCCATGGCTACCCCACTCTTTTGTCGAAAAAACTCCCCATTGAAATAAATGAAGTTGTTGAATAAAACTATGTTCATAAATTCTATGACTAAATTGATTAAACCATTGCTTAAACCAGATTCCTTGCTTATCACCTCACTGAACCATTCCATGCCTTTGCAGTGGGGAATACTGGGAAACAGTTCCACAATATCTATGGTAACCATGTACAAGTTTGAATTGTCCATGTCCTGGTTTAGACAAGTTAAAAATTCCCAGGAATCCTTACAAACAAATTTTAACTTTGAAACATAGTTTTTTAGATGAAAATCAACAAACTTACTGAAAGGTTCCGTTATGCTCCCAGCCCCTGCTACAATTGGGCGAAACTTTAAGGGATCCACACCCTTATGCACCTTAGGTATACCAAATAAGATGGGAGTTCTAGGTTTGGAAACCACCAGATAATTATGCGTCTTTTCATCGATAACACCTTGCATTAAATGGTCGTATATAGAGTATTTTATATTCCCAAGTGCAATATTTAACTCATTAACGGAGACAGATTCATAAGTTCTGGTGTCTTGTAACAGATCATGAATGTAATTTTCATAATCTAGCTGTTGCATAAGTACTATACCCCCTCCCTTATCGGGTTTCATTACCCGGATCTTTTCCATTTTTAATTTATCTACTATTGCTTGCAGCCTTTGAGGAAAATTAGAAGACTGCGTTGTTTGTTTTTTACCAAGATTTTCTCTCCAGACTTTTTCAATTAACTCCTCAAATATTTTTAAAGTGTGATGAGTGGGAGGGTTAAAAATACTGCTTCTAGTGAGTGAATGGCCATGTTCTGCCTGATTCTTAAATAATGATGCTAAATTCAAGTTCCTAACAAATAATTTCAACTCAATCAAGAGTTTAGGGAGGTGACTAGCCCTGTGAGGAACGTAATGCAGCCCTTTAGTGAATAATTCAAAAAAATGAGAAGTAATCTCTAAATCTGTATAGTTGTAAATAGTGAAATTATCCACACTGATGATCCTGCATGTTCCTTGTTCTTCCTCCACAAAAGACTGTATGATACTATTGTACAACCATTCATTTTCTCTAGTTAACGTCTTTTCACCCAAGCATTCTGTTGAAAATGATTTGTTTTCCCCCGTGGTCTGCCCTGGGGAACTTGAAAACCCTGTTGTGCATTAGTAGCGCCCTTTTGCGCTAACCGCTCACTTCTTCTAGGGAATTCAGGGTGAGAATAATCATAGCCATCATTCAAAACTTGTGTTCCACTAGAACCTACATCCTCAAAGTTTGATCTTTGGCACCCAGCTGGTGCTGGGTAAGCCCTCCCCTCGCTGTATTCAATTAAGTCCCTTTCCAGTTTTTTGGCCTTTCTGTCTAATACTTTAAAACAATATGCATCAACTTCCTTAAACGTGTCGTCATATTTTTTCTTAAACCCATTAAACTTTTCATCTTTAATGATGTTGTCATGTAAACCATTTAACTCTTTTAAAATACAGTTGCCTTTGTTGATATAATCATCTGTCATCAGCTTTAGCATTTCTAGACCTGTTTTGTTGAACAGTTCAGTCAACTAAGAATGCAGAGAAGAACCCAAATGTGCATTGTTCGGGAACCTTGATACATTCTCTTAAATAGTTTATTTCTGGCTGCGAGTTCTTATAGGCATACAATTTATTTTTAAAAGCTTCAAACTTGTTTTCTAGATGCTCGAACTGAGTATTAACAGTACCTGTTGTAAAACGTGGTTGCTGCTCAGTCCAAGCTTTAAAGTTAAAGTTATTGTCAGTGCGAGAATCAGAATAATCATTCTTGTTGTTTGGTGTATTGCCCTGAGAAGAAACCAATGGATGGTCCACAATAACCGGTTGTCTTGACATCATTGCACCTTTCGGCTCCTTGTGCGGTTCCCCATTCCGCTCTCTTTCTTTGTTATGCTGTTGATTACCAGGTAATCCTGAAAAATTGGAAATATTAGCATTAACCAAGGATTTGTTGAGCTGAGTTAATAAAGCGAGAACTTGATTCAGTTCTTTTCTCGTCACTGGCATGTCATCTGGTTCTTCTCTTAACAAAATGGGAGTATCAGCAAAGTCCGGAAAGCATAGGTCATCCGCCATACCAAAGCAAACCAATAAGCAAAAGAAACAAAAAACAGGAACTAAAAATGCGAATGACCTGGATTCCTGCTCCGGAAAATTAAAGTCTGCACGACCAAAGTAAAATGTTTTTACTGATGTTAATTCAGCTTCAATAGATGATAAAAAATGCGAACTGCTGAGCAAAAAGTAAAATCCAAAGAAACCTTTTATTCCACACGTTAAAACACACGTGCTTTCGCCCGGTATTACCGGGCTTTTTCAAGTGTACAAATTTCAACTGTGGCCAATGCTTTTTAAAGTGCTTAAAGACTGCACCTATAAAATAATTGATTCTACATTCAACCTTACAAATGAATTAGTTTTTATGTTGTTACGCTTAAACAGTGATCATAGTTGTTTGCAATGTTACAACTTGAGAAATATTACTTGCATTTTTGATATTAAAATAAAATGCTCTTTGCAATAAAAACTTTAAAAAATATTGAAAACACAACCCTCAATATGCATTCTATTGCAAGACCATGAGAACATTGTGTAATGAAAATGCGTAACTAAAAAAACCTTGAGTTGATACACTTGTAGAAATCAATAAAACAAACAATGTATGTAACTTTTAGAATAGAGGGCCAATGGATGTGCATAAACATAGTAAATGTCCTGTGTTACCACAAAAAAAAATCTTTTGGAAAAGAAAAATGACAAAGGACACCATGTGCTGATGAATGTTGTTACAAAATGCAGCAGCCTAAATTAAGTTTAATTAATTATTAAATTAATAACAGATTATATGGAAGCAAGATGGTCACTATGCAAAACTAATTGGATTTATGTATTCAGTGGAAAAAAAAACTGCAGAACGAATATGGAAATTTTTGAAAGAGAAATTGTTTAAAATATAAAAAATCAAAACAATGTTTAACATCAGGACCTGGGCACACAACACCAGTAGGATATATTTCCATAAGAATGAGACACTTGATTAAGGTGAAAGACAAAAAATATAAGTAACGGAAAGAGGTCAAACTAAACTGAAATAAACAAGCTGGACAGGCAAATTAAACACAGTAAGAGACAAGATCAAGAACATTTTGAAGACAATTTATATACATATATTCAACATAGCAGGAAACAATTTTATAGATACATAAGATGTGGTAGAAGTAAAGGCATATATATTGACAAATTGTGTAGATTCTAACATTTATTCTCAAACAAAAACAAATTATAGATATACTTATAAAATCATATGCAAAGTTGTTTGGCTCAGGGGGAGATAAGTTGCCCTAGTGACATCCAGGTAACCTTAGATACTGAAATCTGATTATATTGAAAAAGAACTGTGTAAACAAAGCACAAGGAAGAGACATAATTAGTAATAATGACCTGAGAACACTTTGGCATGAAATTGCATTATATCTATTATCTACTAGGTCATATAAACACATGTAGATTCCTCAAGATTGGAGATTTGCACTTGTTAAACCTGTCTTTAAGGGGATGGGGAGTTGGACAAACCCAGAATCATACAGACCCATAAGTTTGCTTTTGTGTTGTGGAAAAATAATGGAGAAGTAATATAAGATAAATTATTGTCAGAACTGGAAAGTTTGGGAATTGAAACCATATATCAGCATGCATATGTTGAAAATAGATGTAGTACCACCTGTAATATGATGTTCAATAATAAAATAATGGTTATGAATAAAAAATGTGCTTTGATGTAATGCATATAGATTTAACTTCAGCATTTGACAGAGTCATACAGAAAACACTGATCAATAAATTAGAACAACTATGCATTGATGTACTCCTGATAAGATGGATAGCTGCTTGGCTTACAGATTGGACATGGCAAGTATCATACAGCAACTGGGCAAGTAAAATTTGAAGTTACAGTCAGGGTGCCCCATAGGACTCTATCCTAGGCCCATACTTATTTAGATTGTATATTTAAGATCTTTTCATTTGAGGTGTTCTACAGTCTGTATGTGGATGACTTTAAAATGGGTAAAACTGATTACATGTGCTACAGATAGAGCATGTCTGCAAAAACATTTGAATAAATTGACCATCTGGGCACATGAGAATAATATGCTGATAAATACATAAAAAACTAAGTATATGAGATTTGGGAGACATAAATTGAAAGGTGAATGTTTAATACAGCACACATTGATTGAAACTGTATATTCTGGGTATGTAGGTAGATCCAGCTTTGAGTTTTTCTAATCATAACAACTAATTGGCTAATGCTAGTTATAGAACTATAGGTTGTATGAGGAAATTTATACAGTCTAGATAATCAGAAATGATGAAGTTGTTGCTTGTTAGCTATATTAGACCCAAAATTAAGTATGGAGTAACATTATGGAAACCTTATAAGAAAACAAGCATGAGTAAACAAGAAATAGTAAAACAGAAATATAACAAGAGCATCCAGGGATGTGAAAATTTAAGTTATTATGAAAAACGAAATAATCTGAACTTGTACAGTGTCTCATATAGATATTTAAGAGGAGATCTTATTCTGGTATATAGGGCATTTAGAAACAACTACCTTTGGGAATGCTTGGGGTTATCAAAAATTAATAGGGAAATGGATGAGAAAGAAAAATTCTGGAGTGAGTTTGGATGAAGTGGTGATGACTGTACCCAGGGGTGAGAGACTGGTAATTGGAGCAGATTTCAATGGGCATGTTGGTGAAGGGAAGAGAGGGGATGAAGAAGTGATGGGTAGGTATGGTGTTAAGCAAAGGAATGCAGAAGGTCAGATGGTAGTGCATTCTGTGAAAAGGATGGAAAGGGCTGTGGTGAATATGTATTTTAACAAGAGGGAGGAGCATAGGGTGACATACAAGAATGGAGGAAGATGCACACAGGTGGATTATATCTTATGTAAAAGGGCCAGTCTGAAGGAGATTGGAGACTGTAAAGTGGTGGCAGGGGAAAGAGTAGTTAGGCAGCATTGGATGGTGGTTTGTAGGATGACATTGGTGTGCAAGAAGAGGAGAAGGAGTAAGAGGGTAGCACCAAGGATCAAATGGTGGAAATTGAAAAAAGGTAATTGTGAGGTGGAGTTCAGGGAAGAGTTAAGACAGGCACTGGGTGGCAGTGAAGAGTTATCGAATAGCTGGGTAACTAAAGCAGAGCTAGTAAGAGAGATGGCTAGAAAGGTGCTTGGTGTGACATCTGGAAAGAGGAAGGAGGACAAGGAGACCTGGTGGTGGAATGAAGAAGTATAGGAGAGTATACAGAGAAAGAGGTTGGCAAAGAAGAAGTGGGATTGTCAGAGAGATGAAGAAAGTAGACAAGAGTATAAGGAGATGAGGTGCATGGCAAAGAGAGAGAGGTGGCAAAGGCTAAGGAGAAGGTGTATGAAGAGTTGTATTAAAGGTTGGACACTAAGGAGGGAGAAAAGGACCTGTACCGAATGGCTAGACAGGGGGACCGAGCTAGTAAAGATGTGCAGCAGGTAAGAGTGATAAAAGATAATGAGGGAAATGTACTCACAAGCGAGGAGAGTGTGTTGAGCAGATGGAAAGAGTACTTTGAGGGGCTGATGAATGAAGATAATGAGAGGGAGAGAAGGTTGGATGATGTGCAGATGGTGAATCATGAAGTGCAGTGGATTAGCAAGGATGAAGTAAGGATAGCTATGAAGTGGATGAAGAATGGAAAGGCTGTTGGTCCAGATGACATACCTGTGGAGGCATGGAGGTGTTTAGGTGAAATGGCAGTGGAGTTTTTAACTAGATTGTTTAATGAAATCTTGAAAATTGAGAGGATGCCTGAGGAATGGAGAAAAAGTGTTTTGGTACCGATTTCTAAGAATAAGGGTGATGTGCAGAGCTGTAATAACTACAGAGGGATTAAATTGATCAGTCACAGCATGAAGTTATGGGAAAGACTAGTGGAAGCTAGGTTAAGAAGGGAGGTGATGATTAGTGATCAGCAGTATGGTTTCATGCCAGGAAAGAGCACTACAGATGCGATGTTTGCAGGGTGTTGATGGAGAAGTACAGAGAAGGTCAGAAGGAGTTGCATTGTGTCTTTGTGGATTTAGAGAAAGCATATGAGAGGGTGACTAGAGAGGAGTTGTGGTATTGTATGAGGAAGTCGGGAGTGTCATTGAAGTATGTAAGAGTGGTATAGGATATGTACAAGGGTAGTGTGACAGTGGTGAGGTCTGCGGTGGTAGTGACGGATGCATTTAAGGTGGAGGTGGGATTACATCAAGGATCACCTCTGAACCCTTTCTTATTTGCAATGGTGATGGACAGGTTGACAGACGAGATCAGACAGGAGTCCCCGTGGACTATGATGTTTGCAGATGACATTGTGATCTGTAGCGAGAGTAGGGAACAAGTGGAGGAGACCCTGGAGAGATGGAGATATGCTCTAGAGAGAAGAGGAATGAAGGTCAGCAGGACTAAGACAGAATATGTGTGTGTGAATGAGAGGGAGGATAGAGGAATGGTGAGGATGCAGGGAGTAGAGGTGGCAAGGTGGATGAGTTTAAGTACTTGGGATCAAGAGTTCAGAGTAATGGTGAGTGTGGAAGAGACATGAAGAAAAGAGTACAGCAGGATGAAGTGGGTGGAGAAGAGTGTCAGGAGTGATTTTGTGACAGATGAATACCAGTAAGAGTGAAAGGGAAGGTCTACAAGAGGGTAGTGAGACCAGCTATGTTATATGAGTTGGAGACACTGGCATTGACAAAAAGGCAGGAATCAGAGCTTGACGTGGCAGAGTTGAAGATGTTAAGATTTGCATAGGGTGTGACGAGGATGGACAGGATTAGGAATAAGTATATTAGAGGGTCAGCCCAGGTTGAAAGGTTTGGAGACAAAGCCAGAGAGGCTAGATTACGTTGGTTTGAACATGTGCTGAGGAGGGATGAAGAGTATATTGGGAAAAATATGCTAAGGATGAAGCTGCCAGGTAACAGGAAAAGAGGAAGGCCTAAGATAAGGTTTATGGATGTGGTGAGAGAGGACATGCAGGTGGTTGGTGTGACAGAGCACGATGCAGAGGACAGGAAGAAATGGAAACAGTTGATCCGCTGTGGCGACCCCTAACGGGAGCAGCCGAAAGAAGAAGAAGAAGGTCATCTCAGTTGTCGATCTTCCGGTCTCGGTGTTCTCATCATCGGTGTTTTGGCGTGTTGGTGTTTTCAAGTAGACCCATACACACACACACACACACACACACATACATATATATATATATATATATATATATATATATATATATGTATATATATATGGGTCTACCTGATAAGACTGAAAAGCCAAAATGTCAAATCTGACAAGACTGAGATGAAATTAACGAACCCTCACATGAACGAACACCAGGAACACCAATGAACAAACTCCAGGTAAGTAACCATGTGTCCAGAACAACAAAACAAGAAAAACCTGTATATTGAATCAAATTAAACCCACCAATGTTGGGGGCTTTACCCTCCACCCCCTCACCCCCCCCAACTAAATATACCAACTCCAAGATCGTACTATAGTGGGGAAAATGGCAAATTTCCCCATGCTGGCCAAGTGATTCCTTTCCTGGATTAAATTTCCAGTGATGTGAATTTTTGTTAAAGTGAGTATTCAGTGTTGTTATCTCGATTTAATTCAATTTGGTTAAGTGGCTCTTCAGTTTACTCAAGTAGATCCATGTACATATACATTTATATATATATATATATATATATATATATATATATTTTTTTTTAATATGGATATATATATATATATATATATATATATATATACATATATATATATATATATTTACATGGAGAGATATATATGAATATATATATATATATATATATATATATATATATATATATATATTTTTTTTTGTCATATATATATGTATATATATATATATATATATGTATATATATATACACACACACACACACAGACACACGTATATCTAAAGGTATATCTATGTGTGTATATAAACACACTGACATGTATTCTGACCTATATAATACAGCATAGGTTTTCTTTACACTTCAAAGTTCCTTAACGAGACTGATGTAGTCATTTGAATATTTCATATGATCGTTAATTAGGTGCAATTAATCAAATTTAAAGTTTAAGCCACGCATGCAACAAATCCTATAAATTACAATTATAGATGTCAAAAAGTACACCAAGGCATCAAAATTCACTAAGAAGTCCACAGGTATCCTGAACATGGAACGGAGACTCCATGCAGTAGTGCAAAAACACAAGTTTATTCAGCAGACAAGACACACATTAACGCTGTACACACACTATGTTTTCGTTTCAATTACTTCTTCAGATGTGGATTGAATCCTATCAGAATGCTTTTATAATGCATCCAATACAAAAATTCCATCAATTGAACGAACAAGTCATCGTGGCCTCAGTTTTCATGTTTTCAAGCAAGGGGAATTAGTCCACACAATTATAGATGTACTTTTTACCTCACAAGTTTCTTTTCAAGCTACCTTATCAAAGCCTTACTGCAGTACTGAAACTCCTTAAGCTTCTTTTCAGTTGTTAGCAATTATATAATTTACTTAAATTTTTTATAAGCAAATATTTTGTATAAATTGTTGCAGCCTTTAAGTATTGTACGCTATAACATTTTATTCTGGCAGAGTATACTTTTCCTAGCATACTAGAAAGGCTTTAAACCCATAAGTAATTGCTTCATTATCTTATAAAATCATAGCAACAGTTATGGCTGGCATCTGACTGTAACGACTAGTTTATTTACATTAGAATATTTCAGTATAGACATATATATTACAAACTGTTAAAGTATTTCAAAGTGCATTTTTGTTGTGTACTCTAGTACCATTCTATATCATGCTCCAATAAGTTTTATAAGGGTAGACATATATCAGACATATTCAGAAAAAAATGAAAGATGCTACATCATTCCAATGAATCTCATAACTTGTTTGTTCTTTTGGGAGGCATTTGCACTACTGCTCTTACTTTTTCAGTGTATGGTTTAAAGTGTTTAAACAATAAGACATGGTCTGTGAATTGCAGTTCTGTATCTCTGATTTTATAGGTTCATAGGTAGGTACTAGGCTATTGGCCCTAGGGCCTATATAAGCCTAGCCAAAAACGTACCTTGGCTTTCGCCACCCAAGAAAATTATTTTCCTGTGGCCCTGTTGAGCAGAGCCACAGAAGTGATCCCCGGGGTGAATTTTCTATCTCCCATCCAATCATCAAGATTTTTCTTGAAGAGTGCCAATGAGGAGCTCTGTTTGACATAGATAGGTAGTCTGTTCCAGAGTATGGGAAGTCTCTGGGACAGGAATCTATCCCTCCAGCGTGTTCTGTTTATTGTGGTGACAAGGTTTAGGTCCCTAGAGCGTGTAGCTCAGAGGGATTGGGATTTCTTTAAGTGGAGCATGTCCAACAGCTCTGGGTTTGACATAGCTTTGTATGTTAGGCAGAGATCGCCTCTGAGTAGGCGATATGCGACGGAGTAAAGTCAGGTTTTGAGAGGTGCAGAACTGGTGCATGTGCAATGCCATAGTGTGGAGAGGTGTTGCCATAGGGCACTTTTTAAAAGAAGAGAAATTACTGATAGAGCATCTGGCCAGCTGGGAGGTTTGTTTTTTCTGCTTTGAGGAGAAGTTGGTCCTCAAATCTGAGAGGCCTATTTGGGTGATAGTAAGTGCAGAGTTAAAGGCTGGGCAGTCTTTTGGTTTTAATATAATTTTTTTGTGCTGTCGTTAATTGTAAGTATGTGAGGTAATGTGGGAGTACAAGCCAGTTCAGTAAGTACAAGGAGGAACAGTGACGGGAGGAGTATTTTGCATTAGTTGTGAACTTGGCTATTTTATTTTAACAGGTCTCAAACTTGGATTTTAGAGAAGAATGAATATTAGTAAATACATGAGCACTGTATAAAAGAGAAGGTAGAAGAAGGCTTGAGGCAGTGTTTGTCTAGTAGATCAGCTAAGGAAATGTTTATGTCTATAGAGGATACCCAATTTTTTATGTGTTTTTTAATATTATTTTGTACATGCAGATCAAATGTTAGCTTTTCATCTAAGATTACAGCTAGTAAATCAAAAGAAAGCTGCACAGTTGCCACGCAGGACTAAGTTTATTAAAATGAATAATCCACAATCAAGAAAAAATAATAAAAAACGGAGCAAAACACACACGTACTAAGCGCTTTCACCCGTCAAAAATATGGGCATCTTCAGAGTACTGAAAGCTTTGTTCAAATGCACTTCAATTAAATATACTTGTTAATTAATTAATTAATTAGACAACGCCCCTATTAAAACAATTGGTCAAGCTATAAAAGTAATAGTCAAGCTGTTCACTTAAAGATAGTAGTATATGAAAATACACTTATTGTGTGCTTAAATCAACTTAGTGAATCAAAATGTAGATTCAAATTCTATACGGAATGATAAACTTATAAAATAAATTCCTCTATTAGTTAAAATCAATAAAATCGATAAGTAAGATCATTTACATAGTCAAAGTAACTGAATAGTAATCAAAAATATATCGTAAATATATCATAAATATATCATATCATAAATATAATACATTGTTAAAAATACTATAAAAAATTAAATAATGAATATGCAATGTAATAAATAAACAATGAAATATATATATTCTGTATATAAATGATAATCATTAATATAAAAAAGAAATAGGAAATGTTTAAAATTACATTAAATACAGTATGACTTGTATTTCAAAATACTTGAAATTGAAATATGTTCATTAATGCCTGGTGCATTACTGGCATTAAGTCTCAACTGCCATAAGCACTCTTTAGCTTCAAGTAAATTCCTATCATCCCCTCCCTTGTTAATGTTATAAGGAATCCTATCAATAACAAAAAATAAAAATCTCTTAAAATCTTTACATTTAAGGCTATGTGTATATAAAGAGTTCATCATTTTTTTGTTTTTTATATCTCTGTTGTGCTCCATAATATGATCTCTAAGCTTCCTAATGGTTATACCTACATAATATGCAGGACAAGATATGCAGGTAGCCAGATATACCACCATTTTTGTGTTGCAATTACAGTAACCTGGGCATTTGATAGATCTGCCATAATTCTGTACCACTACATAAGGGCCATCATTCACATATTTGCAAATCCTACAGAGACCACATTTACTCATTTTGGACATATTGTACAACTGATTATTATTGTTACTCTCCAAATATTCTTTTAGATTCTTGCCTCTACTATAAGTGATCTTAGGATAGTTACCTAAAATATTAATAAACTCCACCTTGTTGGTAAACACACTAGCCCATGTCTCGTGTAGTATGTTAACTATTGAAAAAGAGGCTTCATTGTAAGGTTCACAGGTTCATATGTTCATACTAGGCTATCTGCCCTAGGACATTTATAAGCCTAGCCAGAGTATGTTTGGCTTTCGCCACCCATTTTAAATTAATTTTGCTATGCCCTTTTTCGAGGTTAGTATACTGTGCCTCTGTCTAACAGTGACACAGAAGTGATACCCGGGGTAAACCTACGATCTCCCATCCACTCATCAAGATTCCTCTTGAAGAGAGTCAATGAGGGACTCTGCCTAACCTGGACTGGGATTTTATTCCAGAGTGAAGGGAGCCTCTGGGTTATGAATCTGTCCCTCCAGCATGTCCTATTTATTTCAGTGCTGAGGTTCAAGTCTCTCGAGCGTGTAGCTCGATGGGATTTGGATTTTTTGAGGTGCAGCATGTCTCTTAATTCCGGGTTGGACATGGCTTTATACGTCAGGCACAGGTCACTTCAGAGCAGGCGGTATGCCACTGAGTAGAGCTGGAGTTTCTTTAACCGGGCAGCATATGGCATCTGTTTGAGCCCTTTGATCCTCTTGGTGAGGTACTTTTGGGGTCTTTCCAGTTGCTGCATGTGTTTCGTAAGGTACATCCAAAAAAGGGCATTGTGCTCGATTATGGGCCTGATGAGGGATGAGTAAAGAGACACGATGACCTCCCCTAATCTAGATGTGAATCCCTTCATGATTAGGTGGGCTATATAAAATGTTTTTCTAATCACTTTGGCCACGTGGTAGTCAAATAAGAGATTGCTATCAACTTGGGTCCCCAGGTCTCTAATTACTTCTTCTGTACTTAATGGATTACCACCTATGTGGTAATTTGCGGGCACTTTGTTTTTGCCAAAGGGGATGACTATACACTTTTTGGCATTTAGCTTGAGGCAATGGCTCTGGCACCAGTTGTCTGTTTCTATGAGGCCCTTTTGGAGGATGCTTGTGTCGGCTGGAGAGTCGATTATGGTGCCCAGTTTGCAGTCATCTGATATGCACTCATCAAGATATGCAGGTAGCCAGATATACCACCATTTTTGTGTTGCAATTACAGTAACCTGGGCATTTGATAGATCTGCCATAATTCTGTACCACCACATGGCCAAAGTGGTTAGAAAAACATTTTATATAGCCCACCTAATCATGAAAGGATTCACATCTAGATTAGGGGGGAATCATCGTGCCTCTTTACTCATCCCTCATCAGGCCCATAATCGAGTACAATGCCCCATATGAATGCATCCTTTTTGTTCATAATTTTAATATTAGTTATTTTTGATGAGGCATTTTTTTGTCCACATTTAATGATCAGTTTGTATAAAAGGTTCCTTTTAACCAGTATCTCATTCCTCACTTTATTGAGTAATTTCTGAGGGTAGCCTCTGTCCATAAACGTATACATGAGTTTGTCTATTTCAATGGAACATTTTTTGTCATCACTTATAATACGGAATAACCTGACCATCTGTCCTTTAACCAGGTTCCTTTTTTGAAAATGAGGGTGGCAACTACCATAGTATAGGAAAGAATTCAAATAAGTTTTCTTCCTAAATATATTTGATTCTATGCCATCCTCATTTATGTGAAATAAGATGTCTAAATACTCACAATCATTATCATATACTTTGTTTGTAAAAGTCAGAAAGGTGGATGTAGTTTCAAGAAATAATATAAAATCTGATATTTCTTCTTTATTACCTTTCCAGAAAATGAGTATATCGTCCAGGTACCTGCAATAAAGTACTATATTAGGCCAAAACCTGGAAGTAAAAATGCATTGCATCTCCCATTGAGCTAGCACTAAGTTGGCATATATGGGTGCACATCTGGCACCCATAGCTATACCTGTACGTTGTCTGAAATATTCACCATCCATAAAAATGTAATTATTTTCTAAGACCATTTCCATTAACTCAGTCATTAATTTACGTTTGACTATATGCATATCACTAAAATTGGACGAACTAGCTTCAAACATTTCTAGCCCCAATCGATGTGGTATGACTGAATATAAATTAACGATATCTATCGTAACCATAATGTTATCCTGGTTTATAGCAGCTGCATGTTCTCTAATAACATCAAGGAATCTTTTAGGATATGTGGTAAATGTATTAAGGTGTCTTTACAATTAAAGTCTATAAAACAAGCCACAGCTTCCATTTTTGAGCCTTTATCTGAGACAATAGGCCTAAAAGGTGGATTGTTGGTATTTTTATGAATTTTGGGAATACCAAAAATGGATGGGGTGATGGGAAACTCAACCATTAAATATTCATATTCACCCTTGTCAATCATACCATCCAATAAAAATTCATAAAGTTGCCAATCCACCTTGGTGTAGGCCCTGCACATTTCATATTTCGACACCTTTTCATAAGTTTCACAATCACTTAACATGTTAGTCATTTTATTTAAGTAATCTATCTTAGACATCACCACCACACCACCACCCTTGTCTGGTTTCATAACTCTGTATTTATCATTACCTTTTGGTTTTGAACAAGACACTGAACGTTTTGATGAATTGTTGAAACTGTTCGACAAAACAGGTATGGACTTAATGAGACTGATTATACGTAACAACAACACAAAACTTGGTAAATTGAATGTAATATTAACCAATTTAGATAAAAGTATATGCAATGAGCTATTATTTGAATTTAATAAACATTGTTTAGATAATGTAATTAATGATATGGATAGGTTTATTAATAAGGGGTTAGAAATTAAGAATAAAAAACTTTTAACGGACAGTAATGATTATGCTAATAAAAAGGCTTATACGCACTTTAAAGAATTCAAATATAGTAAGCGTTTAATACAGTCTCAAATTGACACTACTAACCCCTTAGAGAGACATAACAATACGGAAGGATACAATACAGAAGGGTATAACAGACATAATCATAATACAAGAAATATGCATGCAAAGACATATAATGATGATGACAGGGTTTTTTTAGAGGAACCAGTTTTTAGGAGGTTGGAACGGCTACGCGATCATTATCAAGGTCAGCAACGCCAGCAGAACCTTTACAAAAATGCACCAACATACAGGATGAATTTACATTATTAAATGAAAGTCATTACTGTTGTGGTTTGCTTACACCATTTTTAGAAAGTAAGACCTATGAGCTAACAGAAGTAGTATGTGATAGGGATTATTTTAATGTTACTGAATTTTGCGATGGTACAATTATTGATTTCAGCACTGTTCACACCACTGACGGTGACAGTATTAGTGCTCAACAGAGAGATTGTTGTTCTATTATAGTGGATGGTGGGTTCACAGTATACAATTTTACGGATACTGATTTCTGTTCTAATTATGTTACACTTTTTAAAAAAGGCTTTACATATGTTCCTAATTTTAAACATGACATAGGAAAAATTTTAATTAATTTGAAGCTGTATATGAGACTATTGAATTTAAATATGTTTTTTGCCAACATCAATAATAGAATTGAACCCGATTCTAGCAGTTTTAGATTAAAAAGAGAAAGTACTTTCATACCACCACAGAACCCTATGATCCATTTATTTGAAATGCTATGTAAAGTAGAAATTCGAAGAGTTCTTAAAAAATCAACTTTAATGGATGACAATTTAACAACAGCTGAAAGATTTTGTTTAAAAGAGTTGACAACTACTGATAAATACAGAGTTATGAAACCAGACAAGGGTGGTGGTGTGGTGGTGATGTCTAAAATAGATTACTTAAATAAAACAACTAACATGTTAAGTGATTGTGAAACTTATGAAAAGGTGTCGAAATATGAAATGTGCAGGGCCTACACCAAGGTGGATTGGCAACTTTATGAATTTTTATTGGATGGTATGATTGACAAGGGTGAATATGAATATTTATGGTTGAGTTTCCCATCACCCCATCCATTTTTGGTATTCCCAATATTCATGAAAATACCATCAATCCACCTTTTAGGCCTATTGTCTCAGTTAAAGTCTCAAAAATGGAAGCTGTGGCTTGTTTTATAGACTTTAATTGTAAAGACACCTTACTACAGTTACCACACATCCTAAAAGATTCCTGGCACTGCCTTGATGTTATTAGAGAACATGCAGCTGCTATAAACCAGGATAACATTATGGTTACGATAGATATCGTTAATTTATTTTCAGTCATACCACATCGATTGGGGCTAGAAATGTTTGAAGCTAGTTCGTCCAATTTTAGTGATATGCATATAGTCAAACGTAAATTAATGACTGAGTTAATGGAAATGGTCTTAGAAAATAATTACATTTTTATGGATGGCGAATATTTCAGACAACGTACAGGTATAGCTATGGGTGCCAGATGTGCACCCATATATGCCAACTTAGTGCTAGCTCAATGGGAGACGCAATGTATTTTTACTTCCAGGTTTTGACCTAATATAGTACTTTATTGCAGGTACCTGGACGATATACTCATTTTCTGGAAAGGTAATAAAGAAGAAATATCAGATTTTATATTATTTCTTGAAACTACATCCACCTTTCTGACTTTTACAAACAAAGTATATGATAATGATTGTGAGTATTTAGACATCTTATTTCACATAAATGAGGATGGCATAGAATCAAATATATTTTGGAAGAAAACTTATTCGAATTCTTTCCTATACTATGGTAGTTGCCACCCTCATTTTCAAAAAAGGAACCTGGTTAAAGGACAGATGGTCAGGTTATCCCTTATTATAAGTGATGACAAAAAATGTTCCATTGAAATAGACAAACTCGTGTATATGTTTATGGACAGAGGCTACCCTCAGAAATTACTCAATAAAGTGAGGCATGAGATACTGGTTAAAAGGAACCTTTTATACAAACCGATCATTAAATTTGGACAAGAAAATGCCTCATCGAAAATAACTAATATTAAAATTACGAACAAAAAGGATGCATTCATGTTACCTTATAATGAAGCCTCTTTTTCAATAGTTAACATACTACACAAGACATGGGCTAGTGTGTTTACCAACAAGGTGGAGTTTATTAATATTTTAGGTAACTATCCTAAGATCACTTATAGTAGAGGCAAGTAACTAAAAGAATATTTGGAGAATAATATTCAGTTGTACAATATGTCCAAAATGAGTAAATGCGGTCTCTGTAGGATTTGCAAATACGTGAATGATGGCCCTTATGCTGTGGTACAGAATTATGGCAGATCTATCAAATGCCCAGGTTACTGTAATTGCAACACAAAAATGGTGGTATATCTGGCTACCTGCATATCTTGTCCTGCATATTATGTAGGAAAAACCATTAGGAAGCTTAGAGATCGTATTATGGAGCACAAGAGAGATATAAAAAACAAAAAAAAAAACGATGAACTCTTTATATACACATCGTCTTAAATATAAAGATTTTAAGAGATTTTTATTTTTTGTTATTGATAGGATTCCTTATAACATTAACAAGGGAGGGGATGATAGGAATTTACTTGAAGCTAAAGAGTGCTTATGGCAGTTGAGACTTAATGCCAGTAATGCACCAGGCATTAATGAACATATTTCAATTTCAAGTATTTTGAAATACAAGTCATACTGTATTTAATTTAATTTTAAACATTTCCTATTTCTTTTTATATAAATGATTATCATTTCTATACAGAATATATAGATTTCATTGTTTATTTATTACATTGCATATTCACTATTTAATTTTTTATAGTATTTTTAACAATGTATTATATTTATATGATATATTTATGATATATTTTTGATTACTATTCAGTTACTTTGACTATGTAAATTATCTTACTTATCGATTTTATTTATTGATTTTAACTAATAGAGGAATTTATTTTATATGTTTATCATTCTGTATAGAATTTGAATCTACATTTTGATTCACTAAGTTGATTTAAGCACACAATAAGTGTATTTTCATATACTACTATCTTTAAGTGAACAGCTTGACTATTACATTTATAGCTTGACCAATTGTTTTAATAGGGGCGTTGTTTAATTAATTAATTAACAAGTATATTTAATTGAAGTGCATTTGAACGAAGCTTTCTGTACTCTGAAGATGCCCATATTTTTGACGGGTGAAAGTGCTTTGTACGTGTCTGTTTTGCTCCATTTTTTATTATTTTTTCTTGATTGTGGATTATTCATTTTAATAAACTTAGTCCTGCATGGCAACTGTACAGCCTTCTTTTGATTTACTAGTTGCTGTTTTTTCTTCGTTTCTGGTTAAGATTACACCTAGTAGTTTTGTATGAGACACAATCTCAATAATTGTTTTGTTTTGAGAGCATATAGTGAACTCAGCCTTGTTTAAAGGAGTGTTTTTTTAGGGTCGAATAATATTAGTTTGGGTTTGTTAGGGTTTAGGGCAAGATGTTTGTTTGTCATCCAAGTTTTGGTGGATGTAAGGGCTTGAGTTAATCTCATATAACGTGTTGCCACATGCTTGTTGTACTCCCTGGTGCTTTTTTATACCATGTCTTGGAGTTTAAATGTGATACAGGGCTGGGTTTATCATCTGAAATATTAGAGATATTCTGAATAAAATTATTATTTAAAAATCAGTGAATACAGATTTTTTTTCAAATTGAAACCCTAAATGTAGTGCTTTTGAAATGGAAATCTAGAAAAGTCTCCTTCCCTTGTGTTCATCTTGTGACATCATTTTATTTCATAAAGTTTTGAAAAAGAAAAACACCAGATACTTATGAAGTTGATACCTAATGCTGTCTGACATTACACTTAGCTATACAACAGCTTTTAAAGTTTTTTATTTTGAGGTTTTATTTTCATACTGTACTAGAAAGTAGCATTTGCTGAAAATGTTCATTGCTCCTGAAAACATAGCTCCCCCCATATACACACAGCAATTAAACAAACAAGTAAATATGTAAGCTGCAGCTAAAACCGCTCACTCATAAATATATGTTCATCACAAAGACCCAGTTCCATGACTTGGGCCAAGGCTTAGGAAAGGGACATTCATTCTCAAAAGCTGAAGTATCAAACACTGACCCCTGCATAAATATGACATAGGTTTTCTAACGTAAAGGGCAAAGGGTTAGTAAGGTTAATGTGCCCTCTAGATTATAATGGGCATCAGGCTGTAGAAACACGCCACCAGAACAAAACAAGGAAAATAGAATAAAAATAAAATTTCTTTCCAGAATTTTTGTGTATGCAAGTCTGAGTATAAGAAGCTTGCATTTGCTTTTGCATCTAGTGAGGGCACCTAATTAAGTTATGTTGAAATTGAATTGTATGTACTGAGTCATACTGGTTTAAGTCTACTGTCTAAATTGTATTGTATGTTGTGGAGCTTTTCTGCCCAGGTCTCGGCTGAAAACAGGCTCCCAGCCCAGTTGGACTTTACCTGGTAAACAAATGTAAAATAAATAAAAATAAAAATAAGCTCAACCGCACAGCTATCCCGCCAACCTTTTTATGATTTATCTGTTGCAGACTCTCACGTCTAATACTTCAAGCTTGTAACAAGAATATGGACACCATACTTTTCAGCTGTCCAGATTTTCACAGAATGTCCATATTTTTGCCTCATATTTTTGGTTTGTTCCTCATAAAATGAGTGATTTTCTGACAAGTCTTTGAAGAGTGACATCACTAAATATAGACAGACATTAAAGTTTAAGACTTCACATCCTTCGTAAAAAATGCTTACTAATGTGAAACCTGTTACTCTTGCAACTTTCTAACATTATACTAGCAATATGTAAACTGTGCCCCTCATTTTGGACCTTTGTCCCCCAATTATTTTTGGCTTTGTTCAGATCTCTTACACTTCAGAAATTGAGAGATGTGATAAACATCAAGAAATTCACCTTGAGAGGAAGCCCAAGAGATTGTTATATGCTGAAAACACGCAATAAAAATTTATGGCCCGTGACCCATAATTGCTTGTAGTGTACATGCTGCTTTATCTCCTCCACCTACTCCTTGCACTATCAGTTATAGAAAACAAGGTGAGGAGGGGATGGAGGAGAGCTCTGTGTTTGCCAGCTTTGAAAGCAAGTAAACCACTTCGCACTGCCAGACAGCAGAACACCCCACAGCTTCTTTGTTTATGAATTATGGAGAAATCCACAAATATTGGGGGGGGGGGGTTAAAGGATCAAAATCAGGGGGATAGTTTTTAAATAAAAATAAATCAAAGCTAAATAAACAGATTTTCCATCAATATGCATTTTCTGAATGTTAAGAGGTATGAACGTGTGTTTGGCTTCATTGATTGTAACTCTCAATAATTTACCAAAAAATAAAAAAAATCATGAGTGATGGAGCAAAAAATAAGACAAGCTCAGTGACAGCTGAGAAACATGGACTACAGGCAGAAATGAAGCTGTTTTACCTTCTGCTGTTGTTCTGTCTCAGCAGTACTGTCTATTGCTAGTCCCTAGCATGAGATTCAATCTTAACACCTTTTGGGGGATATGTGACAATTTAAGGTCCCCCCAAGTACTGTCACAATTGAGTCTTGTATTAGAGAAGGTGTTAGATAGTTTATCTTTTCTTGATACTGGAGTATAATCTCAGCATTTCATGCTCTGTATCATTTTATTTCATAAAGTTTCTGCAGAGGATACCATTGAATAACTAGTAAGGACACACACAAGGTTAGCTGACATTGTACTTAGATATGCAGAGTAACAAATCTCTTTAGGTACATCTCTGCACTAATCAGCAGTATATACTGACTACTTCCATTAAACCTGAAAGTGCCACCTTTAATGCTACAAAATCATTTTTGGTCACATTTAAGCAAAGCTGTCATTCCTTTTTTGGGGTGCATGATACTTAACCACAAATATGAAGGTTACATTTCACTGCCACAAATAAAATATTTTTTTCAGGATAGTACACATATCAGATACCCTGTAGCATGTGTAAGAAGGCTATATTTCACTGGTGCAAGTAAAATCATATTTATAGTTAATGTACATATCAGGTGTTACATTATCCACATATATGGATATATCTATTTATGTATATACATATACCACAGACACACACACACACACACACACACACACACACACACACACACACACACACACACGCTACATATCAGTAAGACAAAAACTCAAGTTTAAGGCCATCAGATGCTGTTACTCATACATTAAGGTGACATTTCGCTACTACAAATAAAATATTTTTTTAAGGATATGTATATGTCAGATACATTGACATCCATATATGAATGTTTTATTTGATGTCACAAAACAACAGGGCAGATTCATGAACACCTGCATTAAGGTTACACAAATGATCTGTATTCAAGAATATCCCTACCACATCTCTTGAGCTATCTGCTCCCTCAGAAAGATTTGACTAAGTGTATACATAGTGGTAATCTTTATGAATCCCCCCTGGATATTTAAGGTTGCATGACAATCAGTAGGAAAACTACAATTAGGAGGAAGAAATCTGGAGTCATGTGTTTGTCATGCATTCACTCAGAATGGTGTACACTTATTAGTCTACATTTAGTTCATGAATCTGGCCAAACATTTTACGGATGATATACATACCAGATACTCTGTTAGCTATATACAAAAGCTACATTTCACTACCATGTATGAAATTATTTGTAAAGGAAATGTGCATATCAGATGCTGTGTTACCCATATCTGAAGACTACCTTTCAATGCTTCAAGTAAAATATTTTTTGTAAGTATGTTAAATACATCAGATAGATGGCAACACATACATGAAGGTTACATTTCAGTACAATATAATCATGTTTTCGGTGAAGATGCGTTTAAGACACCTGGTTACTTGTATATAAAGGCTACATTTCTATCTTGTGAATAACAATATTTCAAAGGTAAAGATATCAGATACTATGTTACCCACTGCTACAAATAAAACATTTCTAAGAATGTGATAGATATCAGACCCTTTGCTACTTGTATATGCAGCTTAAACTTCACTGCCACAAAATATTTTTTAAGCAGAATATAGATCTGAAATGTGTTTAAAATGTGATGTACAACTGGAGTAAAAATAGAACAAAACAAAAATAAACTGGAAATACAATGAACTTTGTGAAAAAATGCCATCTTATGTGCTAAGCACAGATGTGAAAGATTACATTAGTGATGGGTTCATCTGACAAGGCAGAATACAGCACAGGGACAGTAATCAAAGGCCGGTGTGTAAAATCTTACAAGATGTCCCCAAAATGCACTAAGTATGTGCACAGGATTCTTACGTGGAATGGGACAAATGTTTCCACATAAACAACAATATAAATAAATTACCGAGCTGATAAGGTAATATGTTTTATACTGTAGTTCTATCACAAAAAATGTATCTTTTTCCTTTACAAAACTCTGCAAATGATTTACAAGTAACTTACAAAACACAGAAATTCTGATTTCCAGAAAGGACCATGTCCTGTCCTAAAAATGAAAATAGAGAAGTAGATTGCATCCGTTTTTCTAAGTACTTTTTTTTTTTTTTATTTTATTTATTTAACATTTGTTGACCGGGAATATTTCTTCCCACAATATTTACTTCCCTGGACCCCTGTTTAGCAAGGCAAATGATGTGATCCCCGGGGTGAATTTCCTATCTCCCATCCAATCATCAAGGTTCTTTTTGAAGAGGGCCAAGGAGGCACTCTGCTTGACATGTATGGGCAGTCTATTCCAGAATATGGAGTGTCTCTGGGTCAGGAACCTATCCCTCCAGCATGTTTTGTTCATTGTGATGACAAGGTTTAGATCCCTGGAGTGTGTGGCACTGAGGGATTGGGATTTTTTTAAGTGGAGCATGTCCAACAACTCAGGGTTTGACATGGCCTTGTATGTTAAGCAAAGATCACCTCTGAGTAGACGATATACCACAGAGTATAGCTGGAGTTTTTTTAGACAGTCAGCATAGGTTATCTGCTTTAGGCCTGTGATTCATTTAGTGAAGTATTTCGGCATCCTTTCCAGTTGTTGCAGATGTCTTGAGAGGTACTTACCAAATGGGGCATTGTATTCTATAATGGGACTAATGAGGGATGAGTACAGTGGGACAATGACCTCCTTTTTTCTGGATGAAAAGCCCTTAGTGATGAGGTGTGCCACATAGAAGGATTTCCTGACTGTTGTGGTGATGTGGTTATCGATGGTGAGACCACTGTCCACCTGTGTCCCTAAGTCTCTCATCACACTTTCAATGTTTAGTGTGCTGCCACCTATGTGGTAACTCATGGGTACATGTTTTTTTCCCAATGGGGATAACTATACATTCCTTATCATTAAGTTTGAGCACATGGCTCTGGCACCAGGCATCTGTTTCTGTAATGCCCTTTTGTAGAATATCCACATCATTTGGGGATTCAATAATGGCTCCCAGTTTGCAGTCATCGGCGAACTTTGTTAGCCAGAGTCCCTTAGTGTTGGCCTGTACTTCAGAGAAGTAGATGCCAAACAAGAGAGGTCCCAGGACTGAACCCTGAGGTACTCCACTTGTCACTTGTTTGGAGCTGGATTTGGAGTTGGCTGCTTTTACAGTCTGGGTTCTGTCAGTAAGCCAGTTGCTAACCCATCAAGTGACGTAGGGATTTATGCACAGCTTAGTAGGTTTATCTATGATTCCAGAGTGGGGTATGGTGTCAAAGGCCTTGGTGAGGTCTAGATAGGCTGTGTGGACTGCCTTACCCTCATCCAGAGCTCTGGAGACTGATTTGAAGACATCAGTCAGGTTCAGTAGACAAGATCGGCCCTTCACGAACCCAAACTGGGTGGGGTCCAGTGTTTGAAGGTTGCCAATGTCTTTGTTTGTAAGTTCCATGATAATGAGTTCCATGCCCTTGCAGATCAGGCTCATCAGACTGATGGGACAGTAGTTACCGGGATCCAAGATGGATCCCCCCTTCTGGAGTGGGATAACTGTAGCTGTGTGCCACTCAGTGGGCACGAAGCCTGAGGTGAAGCTATGATTAAACATGATACATAGGTGAGGTGCCAGTTCATTTTGTAGTTCATGTAGTACACAGCCCAGGATGTCATCTGGTCCCATGGATGCTGTATTCTTAGCTTTGGAGAGTGTGGTTTCTACCTGTGTGGCCGTGATTACCAGAATTTGGAAATCTTTTGGTATTGAGATGGGCCCTTTAGAGGGTGAGAGGGGGGTGAAGTTGGCACTAAATCGATCTGCCAGGATATTGGCAATATCCTTGGAATCAGTATATTTAATGCCATTCTGTTGTATCTCAGAGCAGATCTAAGCATTGTCATTTAGATTCTTGACATAACTGTAGAATGCCTTGTGGTTGTCTTTGGAATCTTTGGCAATTTTATTTAGTAACTAGCTTTGGAGGATTTTATGAGGGATCTCAGCTTCTTACTGAGGATGGTAAGTGAGTTTTTTGCATCCTGACATTTTCCTCTTTTCTGCAACAGTTTCTTCCTTCTCTTTGTTTATGGCAGGGGACCACCAGATTGGTTTCCTTTTTTTTGGAGGAGAGCGTCTTGGTTCTATTTGGGATGGAACGATTCATGCACGAGTTGATGTACTTGTACAGTGCCTTAATGTAGGATTAAGCATCAAACATTCAGCTCACATCTGCATGGGTGTCATGAAGTTTGTCACTTCTGACTTGAGTAGCATGAAGTTGGCTTTGGAGAAGTTTTTTACGTAGGTTTCCTTACTTGGGGATGGGGGTGGGATGTGGATGTCAAGGGTGATTAGCTTATGATCAGACCTGGCCAATGAGGGGGTGACCACTGGTGTGGAGCATCTATCTCCCATGCTGGTAATGACCAGGTCTAGGATATTGGTGCTCCTGGTGGGACAATGAATTACATGATCCAGGGCATTGGAATTTCTGAATTCCAAGAACCCATTGGAAAAAGGTGTTGGTACCCAAGTAGTTTTCCCAGTTAATGGCAGGGTAGTTGAAATAACCCAATATTAGAGTGTTTGGTTGTATCTTAATATTTTCCAGTATGTTTACAAAGGTGTAATGAGAATCTTAGGGTGTGGTGGGGCACCTGTAGCAAGCTACAATTTGGATTGCAGTCTTACCTAGTGTTAGTTGCACCTAGAGAATTTCAGATGCATTTTGTTGGGCAACTAGAGTGGAGGTGTGAATATCCTTGGTGAATATGGACACTCCTCCACTTTTAGTGTTTCAGTCTTGGTTTGGTGGCCGAAAAGTGTGGTAAGAGTTGTAGCCTGGTATTGCAGGGGTGCTCTCTGCAGCCTTGAACCAGGTCTCGGTTACTACACAGATATCAATGTTCTCCATTTGTAGGAGTGCCTCGAGAGAGTGCATTTCGAGGTTTAGACTTCTAGCATTGAGTAGCATTACCTTCAGATTTTGCATTGCTTGTATCTGTTACAGTGGTGGTTTTGTCCTTTGAACCTTGCCTAAAAAAGGCACTACAGGGGTGGCAAGAGCTTTAGCCAGTAACCTGAACCCTGGGGGCAACAGGTGCAGACCATCTCTGGCAAAGCATCGTGGTTTGTCGATCATGTCATACCAGGCAGACAGATACTGGATCCCCTTTGAATGACACCAGAAGCTTAGCCAATTGTTGAAGTCAATCATTTTGTCCTTTTACTGTGGTACCATTCTGGGTGAAGGCAAGATGCTACTCAAAGCTAGGGTCATACCTGCCTGGGCCACATGATCCAAGAGCTCTTCCATGTCTCTTTTCATTTAGTCCAGGGAGGTACGTCTCAAGTCATTCACTCCAGCATGGACAATGACAGAGTTGTATTTGTACTTGTTGTGGTGTGACTTGTGTGCATGCATTATGTGGTGGATACTGGCACCCGGCAGGCAGCTGACTAATTTTCTCCTTAAACAGCCTGGTGAATGGGACATCAGTGTGCCTGACTATAGAGTCACCTAGGACTAAAGTGTTGGGTACGTTGTCTTGGATTAGGGACTATTGTTGGTGGCACACTGGTGTTGTGAGCTATGTGTCACTTTTGTTGTGACTGATGTTTGTTTGCATTTCAGCTTTGGAGGTCCTTCTTGCTTGGGCAGGTTCCTGTTAAGGGCCTCTGTATTGCTTGAGGTGTAGTGCAGGTATTAACCTTCTCCTCTTGACTGTCTAGCACAATCTTGGCTGGAGAGAGCTTTGTTTCCAGTTTGGCTATGTAAGTGCATCTCTTGCAGATTGTAGTGTTGGGTGGTAGGAGGAGAGGGTTGTCTGTGTACATGAGGCAGTTGCTGCATTGCCCCACTATGCCCAGATTCACCAGGTGGACAGGAGAAATCACTGGAAGCTGACCATTGGACATGCCTGTTTAGGTGCTTTTTTGTAAAGTACAATAGCTGTTTTTCCTTACTTTTGCAAGGTACTTTGCAATTATAGGCTGTTTAGTGCCTACAATTAATTTCTCCTTATTAACAAGGAGAGTCGAGTGCTTGTATCAGCTTAAGGCTTCCTAGTGCTTTCCGACAGGTTCTAGAGCAAGTGCTAGTCATAGGGGTTCATATTCTAGTGCTACTACTGAGAAACCAGCTAGTTCTAAGGGGAACATTTGAAGAGCAGACTTTCTGGCATCTGGAATAGTTTAACCATAGCCCTATGGTGCTGCACGGTGCGAAAAACATGCAAACACACATGGTTTTAAGCCAGAACGTTGAAAGGGATAGAAATCAGCCCAAAATGGGATAATAAAATTACAATTTCAGAGCTGGAAACCACTCCACTGGTAAGCAGTAGGACTTCCCTCTACCACAGCAAGGTCTGGATAGCTCTGAACACTGAAAATAAAGTCCTAAAACAAGCAAAGCCAGGGATCTGGACTATACTAGCTAGGAAAGGTGGGAAACAAGCAAACAAGATAGTATTTTCTGTTTTTTTTTTTTTTTTTGTTAAAACAGGCTAAACAATGCAATGATACAGTAAATAAACACAGAAAAGGCTAACACACCTGAGTGTGTAGCCCTAAACAGTAAATGCAATTTAAACTCTACAAAGTTAGCAATTTAAAACTTTTTAAATGAAGCAAGGCAAGTGCACAACTGAAAATCGATTTAAGAGACAGTACTACAGTAGAATAAGTAGCTAGTCTACATATACAGAAAAGTCTATATATACAGAAAAACAGTTAAACAACACAAAAACAATTCAGATGCAGTGCAGCACAGAGCACTTGAGTTGTAGCAATATTATGGCAAATACAGTTTTAATAAATGCACTAAAATATACTCTATATTTCCAAAATGTTTGAGAAGCACAGTCTTGGTTTGTCTCTTGCTCTTCTGGATCTGAATAACTAATGATCAACTGTACTAGTCCTTTCTAATGTCTTCCAGGATTGTTCATAGGTTCGTAGGTGTTTACTAGGCTAATGACCACAAGGACCTTTTTAAGCCTAGCCATGCACTTCAAATCACTGACAAGTTCTGATACCCTTGATAAGTGTAAGCATGGGCCTGGGAGATGAAACATTTACAGGTTATCTGTGTCCGTTAGACACATAGGTGTCAAACCAGGGATGACTTTCTGGTTTCCCATCCAATTGTCAAAATTGTACTTGAATTGGATTAGGGAGGAACTGTGCTTCAAATGGATAGTGAGCCTGTTCCATAGACAGAGTAGCCTCTGGGATACATACCTACCTCTCCAGCAGGTCCTATTTATATCACAGGCAAGGTTTTATAGGTTCATAGGTAGGTACTAGGCTATCTGCCCAAATGGCATTTATACACCTAGCCAGAATGTGTTGGCTTTCGCTTCCCCCTTAGATTAGTTCCCTGTGCCTCCGTCCAGCAGAGCCACTGAAGTGATCCCCGGGGTAAACTTTCTGTTTCCCAAGTCTTTAGAATGGTTAATTCTGGTACTGCTTGTTTTCTGGATATGCAGGAGGTCCATCAGACTGGGGTCTGACAATGACCTGTATGCCAGGCATAGATCTCCCCTTAAAAGCCTGTAGGAGACAGAATACAGCAATAGGGCCTTTAGGCAGTCTGCATAGGACATTTTACTTGTGCCCTCTATTCTTTTAGTGAGGAACCTCTGTGGATGCTCCAATTGTTGGATATGCCTGGTTAGGTACATACCAAAGAGGGCATTGTACTCAGTGATAGGTTTGATGGATGCCAAATATAGTGGAACAATGATTTCCTTGGATTTAGATGCCATACCTTTGTTTATAAGTTGTGCAACATAGAACGATTTCCTTACCACTGCAGACACATGATGGTCAAAGGCTAGATTACTATTTATGTGTGCCCCTAAGTCCCTGACTACTGGGTCAACTCTAAGGGGTGTGTTGTCAATATAATAGTTACCAGAGATGGATGACTTCCCAAAGGATATTATTATGCATTTCTTGACACTTAGTTTTAGTACATGGCTCTGACACCAGTTGTTTGTCTGTGTCAGGCCCTCCTAGAGAAAATTTGTGTCAGTGTGAGGTTCAATGACAGCTCCTAATTTGCAATCATCTGCAAATTTAGTCAGCCAGAGAACACTGACATTGGCCTTTACTTCTAAGAAGTAAATGCCATAAAGGAGTGGTCCAAGGGCTGATCTCTGAAGGACTCCACTTGTGACTGGCTTCTTTGTAGAGGTGGACTCCCCAATTCTAACCTCCTGGGTCCTGTCTGTGAGTCTGTTGGCTATCCACTAGGTGACATACAGTTTTGTACCTAACCTCTTGAGTTTGTTAACAATGCCCAAGTGGAGTATTGTGTCAAATGCCTTGGCCAGATCAAAGTAGGCAGTGTGAACAATTATGCCCTCATCCTTTGCTTTGGTAACATTCTCAAAGAAGTCCACCAGGTTGACTAGGAATGATCTGCCCTTGGCAAAACCAAGCTGGGTTGGGTCCAGTGTCTGGAGGTTTACTATATCTCGATTGATCATCTCCATGATAATGCTTTCCATGGCTTTACATATAAGACTAGTGAGACTTATAGGTCTGTAGTTTCCAGGGTCTATATATGGCCCACCTTTGTGTAGAGGGATGACTGTTGCATTCTCCATTCATGAGACATGAATCCTGTTTACAGGTTACAGTTAAATAGTAATTCCAGAGGCCCCAATAGGTCATGTTTTATGCTATTTAGAAGGCATCCTGTGATATTGTCTGGTCCCATTGATGCAGTGTTCTTGGTCTTAGAGAGACAGCATTACGGACCTGTTCCCTAGTGTTAGTAGGGGAGTTACATTTGATGATATTTCCTGAGCGAAGGTTGAGGGGGAGATGGGTAAAGTTGGAGATGAATGTATTAGCCAGGAGCTTTGCTATATCTTTTGGCTCAGTATAGTTGATTCCATTTACAATGAGCTCTGCACACAATTTGCCTTTGAGGTTGCAGACATAGCTAACAAATGCTTTGTGGTTGTCCTTGGCCTGGGAGGCCAAACTTACCTCAAATGTGGCTCTGGTAGACTTTATTTGTCCTCTGAGTTGTTTGTTTAGTTTGATGAGAGTGCTCTTATCCTGCTGAGTGCTGCATCTCCTAAGTTTTGCCATGATTTTCTTCCTCCTGTTATACACCCTATTGATTTCACCAGGGTGTCTTGTTTTTTGAGCTAATTTTGTACTTCATCCTAGTGGTTACAGGTGCCTCTATGCAGCTATTAACATGCTTGTACAGGGTTACTGTGAATGGTTCTGTATAGGCAGCAGTGTTCTCAGGGTTTATGGGGGCTTAACATTTTGCCAGATTCTCACTTAATAGCAGGAGGTTAGCCTTAGAATAGTTCCTGAATATTCCAGGTTTAGCTGGGGATCCAGTTGTTATTTTTATTTCAAAGGAGACCATTTTGTGGTGTGACCTTACCAGGGAAGGCATTACAGCAGGGGGTGTGCAGCACTCTCCCATATTAGTGAGGACCAGATCCAGTATAGTTGCACCCCTGGTTGGTGTATTGACTATCTGGTCCAGGGAGTTTGTGTTTACAAAATCCAGGAATCTCTGTGCATATACATTTGGTGTCATATAGGATTCCTAGTTAATAGTGGGGTAATTAAAGTCACCCATGAATATGGTATTGGGTTGGATGGCTAGTGTTTCTAATAAGTTTAAATGCATGATATGAGTTTCCTGGGTCATAGAGGAGGGCCTATAGCTTGCAAGGAATTGGTACTGGATTTTGCTTATGGCAATTTGAACATGGAGCAGCTCAAGTGCATTGTCCTGTTTAACCAGCATTGAAGTATATTTATTTTTTGATGTACAGAGACACCTCCACCTTTAGTTCCTGCATGTAAAGTAGCTGGCCTAAATGTGTGGAAGGCATTATAACCTCGCACTGTTGGTGTGCTCTCCATGGCTTTAAACCATGTCTCAATGACTGCATAGATGTCAGCATTCTCTAGAGTAAAGAGAGCTTCTAGGGAGTGGAGTTTTTTGTTTAGACTCCTAGCATTGAGCATTAATACCTTTAGATTTTCTTGGTTTTGATTTGCTTTGTCAGAAGTACTTTCAGTTTGGTATTACTTAAAAAAGTCACTATGGGGGAAGAGAATGTTTTAGCTAATATTTGAAAGCCTAGAGGGGAGAGGTGCAGACCATCCCTGGCAAAACAGTGTGGCGATTTGACCATCTCCTTCCATGCTGACAAATATTGTGCCCCCTTAAAATGACACCAGAAACTAAGCCAATTATTAAAGTCAATTATCTTTTGTTCGTATTGTGGCATCATCCTTGGAGACAGTAAAGTGCTGCTCAATGCTAGGCTCATACCAGCCTGAGAGACATATTCCAAGAGCTCCATGATGTCTCTCTTCATATGGTCTAGGGTGGTTGTCTCAGGTCATTTACTCCCACATACACTATGACTGAGTCATATTGGTAATTGTGGTACAATGACCTGAGTGCCTGCATAATGTGGCAGATTCTAGCCCCTGCTAAGCAACTGACCGTGACTTTCTCCTTTCTCAGCCTGGTGAGAGGGATGTCAGTGTGTCTCATGATGGAGTCTCCGATGACTAGAATGTTGGATTATGTGGTGGCTTGCCTTATGGACTTAGTGGTTGATACTCCATGAGGTGTAGCTCTATGTGTTGTTTTGAAAGAGTGCATTTGGGGCTGTGGATGGTATTTGTTATGTGTACTTCATCTAGGAGGTCTTTGTGGTTTAGAAAGGTTACAGTTAAGTGCCTCAGCATATGTGGGTCGATATGTCTGCTTTGAATTGTGCATGATGGGTGCAGCGTGTGTACTACTGACAAACCTATTGACATTAGGAGTAGTTTTATGTGAGAGCTTTGCCTCCAGTGACATTGTATAAATACATCTCTCACATGCCATATCAGTTTGTTTGGGAATGAACTGGTTGTCAGTAAACATGAAGCAATTTCTACATTGCCTCAGGATGCTCATATCCACCAAGCTAGTAACAGAGACAGTAGGGAAGTTCATATCCATGGTAACAGACCCTTCTTTATTGATTAGGCGGTTGGAGTGAGAATATCAGGTCCGACTCTAAACCAGTCACAAGTGGTATCTCGCAAGGCTCGGTCCTGGGATACCTACTGTTCGGCATATACTTCTCAGAAGTACAGGCAAATACAGGAGGACTATGGCTAACCAAGTTCGCTGATGACTTCAAACTGGGAGCCATAATTGACTCTCTGGCTGACATGGACATCCTCCAGAAGAGCCTTACTGAGACGGACACCTGGTGTCAAAGTCATGGCCTCAAGCTAAATGTCAAAAAATGCAGTCATCACATTTGAGAAAAACTAAACACCCATGAATTACCAAATAGGTGCCAGCCCCCTTAATACAGAAGAGGTAATAAGAGATCTGGAGACCCAGGTAGATAGTAATCTCTCCTTTTACAATCATATTGCCAAAGTAGTTAGGAAATTCTTCTATGTGGCCCATCTAATTACTAAATGGTTTGCATCTAAAATTAAAGAGGTTATAGTACCCCTCTGCTCATCAGTCATCAGACTCATCATAGAGTACAATTCCCCATTTGGGAGGTACCTCACAAGACACTTCCAACAGCTGGAGACACCACAAAAGTACCTCACCAAGAGGATTACTGACCTTAAACATATGTCCTTTGCAGCCTGATTGAAAAAACTCCGGTGGCATATCGCTTACTCAGAGGTGATCTCTGCCTGACTTACAAAGCCATGTCCAACTCAGAATTGATGGACATGCTCCACCTAAAGAAATCCAAGTCACTGCGAGCCACGCGCTGTAGTGAGCTAAACCTCGTCACAACAATAAATAGAACATGCTGGAGGGATAGATTCCTGTCACAGAGACTCCCCATACTTTGGAACAAAATTCATAACTACATTAGACAGAGCCCCTCACTAACACTCTTCAAGAGAAACCTTAAAAAGTGGATGGGTAATGGAAAATACACCCCTGGGATCACTTGATTGGCTCTGTTTGACAGAGGAGCAGTTAATTAATCAATGGGGTGGCGAAAGCCAACATACTCTGGCTAGACTTATAAATGCCCTCGGGCAGATAGCCTAGTACCTACCTATGAACCTATGAACCTATGAACTGTCAGGAGTATCCGGTTTGCAACTATGGTGACAGGACTTGTCACTGCAAACTGGTTGTCCTGTGTGTAGCTAGATATTGGAGAAATTTCAATTGCGCTTTTACAGTAAAAATGTCACTCAGGGTGTCTGAGTCTGTACAGAGCACTGCCAAACGCTTAAGGGGAAACTAATACACAGACCCTGAGAATTTAAAGATAAAGTATTTAGGCAAATACTCTGAAGTTAGGAACAAATCAAGCAGTACTTACTGAAAAGAAAGAATGAGTTTGTCAAGAATGATGAAAAGAAGGGAGTAACCTGAATGGCTACTGCCTGGCTACTACTAATGTTGGTCTCACCACAGTTTCACTCTGCTGGGATACAATGCTCCTTTGCTTCTTCTCACATCAGAAGCAAAATGTTAGCACCGATCCCAAGATGAGAAGCAGGCCACAGCTTATTTGGTGATCCACAGCCTTATACCAAATGATGCAAGGGTCTGTAGGCTTGTAGCCTTTTCCTGGTAGATGCATGCTGCATTTAGGCTAAGCCTGCAAGTTTTGAAGAAAACATTAAAAAAAAGTTTTACATTATTTTTATTAATTTATTCTAGATACAAAGTCTCATAATTCTGTGTATGAGTATGAGTTACACTGCATGCAAAAGTCTTACTGTGCATGGAAGGAACTCACAGCTATAATGAGCAAAACAAGAAAAGAAAAATGTTATTGTGTTATCTTTTAAAACAACCCAAACAAAAGGCTAATTTTCCTCATAAAAACTGATGTTGTTATGCTTGATATCTCCTCCTCCTTCTCTTCCTGCAGTATTTAATGAAAATAAAGTATAGACTTTATGGGGGCATTTTGTGCTGTGAGAAACAATAACCAGTACAAAACCTGATTTGTGGATTTCCATTTTCCCAGTTGTTGCCATGGTTGTGACAATCATAGGAACAGTTGGAGCTCTCCATCCCCCGTCTGCTACTATGATCTTGAACTGAACTATTAAAACACTGGACTTTGAACTAACAAAGCAGTGGAATTCAGCATCCCAGCAGAGTTCAGACTGTAACTAAACTGACACTAACATCAACAACTATTATCAAAATCTTTGCAGGGGTCTTTGTCTTTTATTTTTCTATTGCAATTCTTGCTTATGGTGGCAAATTGGGGTTGTACATCCTTCTGCAGCAGTGTAATATCCTTCATAAGCTTCCATCGCATGTTAGTCTGAATACATTTAGCAGCATTAACCTGTATGACTCCCAGTTGGAGTACCAAACCCTTGCTATTGGCTGATAATGTGAGCTTATGTGGATGGTGGGAGGAAGAGAGAACTGCTATAGCTACTATGCATAGCTGCTAGCTACATTTGCAGAGACCCTGCACCACACTGTGCTGACACATTCCTTTTATGTCACTGCTGTGCACTGAGGTTTATTGAGGGGATGCCCCCATACTTAGGGCAGTGATATCTGCTATTATTAGCCACAGGACTAGCTCAACTGCTATTCTATGCTTTGTTCTCTACAGGAAAAGTTAGGGAAGCCTTTCCATATCAGCATATGCCTGTCCCTCTCTCCTGTGGAAGGATTAAGTAAAGCCCTATTATTTTTCTCTCTCCTCCTACTAGTTCCAGCAGATGCTTGAATCATTAAATGAACTCGGGTTGCTTGGGTCATAGTCAGGACTTTACCCTCCATGTCAAGGGATCTGGTGCTTTTTCTCTCAAAAGTCATTTATAGCACAGTTTCTCCCATAGCTTGTACGTAACAATCCACTCTGGTATATGACTATTAGTGTGATTTAGCATGTTAGAGATTATACCCCATTGCTGAACCATGACTAATCAATCATGTGTGTATACTATAGGTGAAGTCATATAGGTGCATTCCATTCATGGTCTCTGTGCTCCTGGTTGCATTATCAACTCTGGAATCTGCGATTTAAGGATTTTGCAGTGGCTTCAGACAGTTCATTACCTCATCTTTTGCAATATGTCTTGATCAGACTTAGTGCAAAGGGAAATTAGGAGTCGTGTATCAAAACTCATAGCGGATAAAACTGCATTTATTGCAACTGTGTGGACCGTTGCGGCCCTACTAAATGAAACACGATTAGTTTTTTTCTTCACTCCTTTTAATGCAACATTTGTTTTTAAACATTTAAATCTGTTAATGTGCGTTTATGGATGCCACCTGTTTTCTAGATAAAAGTGGACATTTCTTGGTGAAACAACAGATGTCACACATAGACATAATCTCAACCATTAGCCCATCACTACCTTCAAATTAGCAGTACAGTACAATACAGGGTTTTTATAATATTTTGTATACAAAGTATTATATTTCCCAAGTAAAAAATTGTCTTATAAAATAAATATAACTTAAATATACAAGCATGCACTATTCTTGGCAGTTTAAAATGTTGTAGAGGCAAAATACAGTTTATGTGCATGACATGCCTTTGTTGTATTACCATTACATCAGAAGTAAAAAGGTCATAGGTCAAAGGTAGGTACTTATTAGGCTATAGATCTGTGGGGATCTTAAGAAGCCTAGCCTTACATTTTCATGGTAGTTTGTAGCCCTTATATTTTGCATACCCAGACAGAGATGCTGAACAAGGAATGTTAAGACATTTATATGCTTCCCTTATCCATAAGGGACACAGGTCCTAATCCGGGGTGAATTTGTGATTATCCATGTTGTTGTTGTCTTTCAGCTTTTCCTGGTTAGGGGTCGCCACAGCGGAACTCCAGTCCGCTAATAATTGGCAGTAGATTTTCACGAGGGACGAGGTGCCAGCTCGACGTTCAACCTTCAACGAAGGCACGCCCATTTACACATGTCTTTCGAATGCCCACCCAACCGCGGGGAGGACATGCAGAGTCCACACAGAAGGCACTTCATGTATTCATCCAAATTACATTTGAACAGGGTAACAAAAGTACTCATATATATCTCTTCAGAAAGAAAAATAATTGCAACATGCAGCAGCTAACACTCTATAGTCTAAAGCAATCAAAATGAATGATGGGGACAAATTAAACATCAAGTTGTTCTGAAATTTTGAGTCTGAATGAAGAGTTATATAATTTTATTATAAACTGCATCTTAATCTTCAGTGCCCCATTGCAATTCCTCATAATTATTTTGAGCTTTCAGTGGCTAAATGACATATGACCTTCTATGCATAGTACCAAGTACAGGGATTAATATGCCTTTTAATGTCACAGTTTGGCATTTTGTATTATAGTCTATTTCCATGAGGGTATATTACTGCTGCTCAAGATGAATAATGCTGAATTGATTCTGAATGCATCTTACTGAGTTATTACACTTATATCAAGTATGCAAATCACACACACACACACACACACACACACACACACATATATATATATATATATATATATATATATATATATATATATATATATATATATGGGTCTCTGTTGTATTATCGAAAATACGGTTCATCTAACCGTACTCCGATAACTGACTTCTGCGAAAGTGAATTATCTCAAAAATGCACTTTTGTGGAAAAATAAAAATAAAAAATAAAAAAAAATCAATAAATAAAAACACACTAAATGTGATTATGCTGGTGGGCAAGCCCCCTTGCCCCCTCCACACCCCCTACTTTAATATTCTCACTCCGAGATCCCACTACAATGGGGAAAAGGGAATATTCCATTATCTCCACTGTACCAGGATCTCAACAAGAGTTTGCTTAGTTGTACATCAACACTACACGTTGATGTACAACTAAAGTTGCATGCAAACTGCATGTTTTTTTTTTTTTTTGGTTTTCTTTAGCGAAAGTGCATTTTTGATAAAATGCACTTTTGCTAAAGTGGGTCCGCGAAATTACGGTTCAATGAACCGTACTTTCGATGTAACAACTAAGACCCATATATATATATATATATATATATATATATATATATATATATATATATATATATACATATTTATTATAGCAAATATTGAGAGCTTCAATGAGCAAACAAAAAACAGTTCTTATTTTAGAGTAAGCCTCCATGCCCTCTACTGTACCCCCCGTTAATTTTATATACCAAGTCTGAGACTATACAACAACAGGGTAAGGGCAAAATCCTTGACCCCACTGCAATGCAATCTAACATAGTAAGCAGTTGGCAGGTTGAAAAATAAGAAAATACAGTGTTTGCTCTTATTTACCATGTGTGTATATATATATATATATATATATATATATATATATAGAGAGAGAGAGAGAGAGACATATATATATATATATATATATATATATATATATATATATATATATATATATTTAATTTGTCATGCTGAAGATGCCATTGTTTGAAACAACTAAATTTATGGGGCCAAAGTCAAGGCTAAGCTGTCTTGCAGTAATAAATGGCAGAACTACGTTTAGGTGCATGCTGTAGAATAACACACTTTTGTCACTGCCTGAAAGTTAGTAATCACCTTTCAAAGGTAGGCTGACATTTGACATTTTATGCATAAGAAGAAAATGCAAGAGTTCATTGGCATTCATTGCCATAGTCTGACATTTGTGGTCATTACATCAGACATAAACTCATATATATTTCTTACACTTAGACTATTCTGTGGTCTAGGAGCAGTTGCGTACATAAAAATGTAATTATGATCTAATGTAGCACCACCCATTCCAGTTAGCACCACCCACTTGATCATTCACTGTAGCTCCTCCTTTCTTTGACGTCGATAGCCACTCCTGCTATCAGCAAAAGTAAAGCAAAACATCAAGAATTTGAGTACTTCTTTGATATATAGTTAACAGTTGTATCTGTTTTGTACACTTTATTGAATAGAAACTACAAGGAATACCTATGCAGGATGAAGGCAATGAACAGTTGCATATATTTTAACAGAGGAAGCAGGTTATAGCAGAAATACAATAAATCAACTTCAGTAATTGGTATAGTGTTGTAATGTCATGGTTCCTCATAACTCAGAGGCAAACATCTGTAGCCAAATAATAAATCCAGTTCTGTAGAAGCCAGATTATTCAAACCATGTGTCTACACTTACACTCATATAATTTCCTGTACCTTAAGAACCTAAGATGAATGCCACCTGCTAAGAGACCTGCACTAGACATTTTTATATCACTTCCAATATAAATTCTCAAAAGGCAATCACATTCATTCATGTGAACACTGTACCTTATTCACAATACTTATTCAATTAGCGCTAGACATTTAGTGGCTTCATGCAGTCTCCACTTGCTTTGAAGTCCCCAGTTCCTACTGGACCATATTCCATACTCACTGCACTTATATGATTGCATTTTAAGAAATTGTTAGAATAAAAGTTGTATTTCATTTTTCAAGTTAACAGTTTATAGTTGTTATTTCTGTCAGTATGATTATTTTTAGCATTTCTGTAGAAGGTCTTCCCATGAGTTATCTGTGGTAATCATTCTTAACTATTACAAACTGAGCAGCTGCATGCCTGGCTGTGATATGTGGAGTAGGTGAAACACATACGGATACAAAAGATCTGTATATAAAATACACTCATTTCAGTGTATAATAATTTTTGACAGTCAATAATATGTCAATATACACATGAAAATATTCTTGCTTGTAAAAGAAAATGCCATGCAAATTATTAAGTTGATTATCTCAAATCTGTGTGACCAAAACATACTATTAAGAAATACTTAATTAATAAGAAAAAAAGTTACATGTATACCTTATTTAAATAACCATTAGAGTGTGGATGCAATGGTTTGAATTTTTATCAATATGTGTATATGTATTACTTAGATTAATTCCACTTACAATTAAATGATATTTTACCGTTTACAATGAACTAATACATCAGGCACAGTGTGGTGCAAATTATTCATTGATTCTTGACTTGAAAAGGCCCATTAAACAAGAGTATCTTATTTTCAAATGCAGACTAAAGTGCAGGGTATGTCATGCAATGCTCCCTAACCTTTATCAGTACAATGACTGGTCATAGCATGGGTAAAACTCTCTAGTCATCTCTGCTCACTGTGTTGGTTTATGCATTTGCATTCAGATGAGATGGATTTTTACATATTAGACAGGATTTGAACAAAGATTTTCTAACATCAGTGGCAATAAAAGCGCTAATGTTCCAGCCATCACAGCAGGAAAGCCATTGACACTGCAGTTGCCACAGTTCTGAAACAATTAACATTACTGCTTTTAGATTACTCTGCTAGAAGGACATCATCAATGAGTGTGTTAATGCAGATCAATAAAGCTGACATCTTGACTGATGCCCCAGCGGTGCCATTTCAAAGACTGCGATTTAAAGCTATCATCTAGGTCGGTGTACTCTCACTGCCCTGTTTCTGCTTGCATGATTCAGTGGACCACTTGATTAATTAATTAATTAAGTAAGTAAGTAATAGTAAGTAATTAATTTTCCAATACTCATTAATGAAAATGAATTTTCTCATACCTAATTATGAAAAGTAATGGCCAAATGTAAGTAACAGTAATAATTTATCTTTTATCCATGTTTGCAAATATTGTTTGGCAAAATGATGATTCTGTAAATGTACAGGGAGATGTACATTTGTAAGCTGATGTGCAGTAAAAACAAATGGTCTTCAGAAAGGTAGCATTTCAGTATTTAGTTATAATATCCAGAAAACATAATACAGATGTAGTTGCCCGTTTCTTATTTGCTATGATGAGATTTGCATTTCCAAATTAATTATTATCTAAATAGATTTATTTATGAGCCATCACATTTGCTGTACTTTATTAAAATAAAACTCTTATCAGTAAAAATACACTGACGTACAGCCCAGTTTTGTGGCATAGAGGGATAAAGCTCTGACTATGATCCAGATAACTTAAATCTGATTAGTGCTTCAGGTGCTGGAAGATCCAGGCAGAGGAAGGAGGAAGTGAGTGTCTTACAGTGGGTCAGTCATCCTGGGGGAGGGGAAACATGGTAATTCCAGTTGACCAATTGTTCTCATGCATGGCACCAAGGTCCATAGGACCAGCAGACATGGGTCTGGCATTCCCAGGTTGGTGATGGTAGTCTTCACTGGCTTGTGTGTGTGTGTGTGTGTGTGTGTGTGTGTGTGTGTGTGTGTGTGTGTGTGTGTGTGTGTGTGTGTGAGCACATTGATATATGAGGAGAGCATCGAATATACCAATGTGATACAGGAGGTCATGTTGACTTCCAGGAATTGGGTTAGAACCAAACAGGTATATCCTAATGCTTAGAAAGCCAATGAGGGATGAAATCCTTTTCATGGTTGCTTGTATTATGGCATCTAGTTCTCACCTTCACTAAGGTTTGCTCATGATGAGATAATAAATGGGTTACGGTCATGGGATGAGGTTTGAAGGTCAGCATATATGCTAGGAAAATGCAGAAAAATATCTTTAGCTGCAATCTGACAAAAGTGCATGTGAAAAAAAAAAAGAAAACACCCTTATGTACACAATTTGTAAACTCTAACAAAAATATCTGTGAAAATAATTTACAATTATTTTAACTGTAGTATAATCATACTGACTGAAATAACTGAACTGTAACTAACTTGTTAAATGAAAAATGAAACACCACTGCTTTATTCTAAAAAGGTCTTAAATTCCAATTATATAAGTGTAGTAAGGTATAATGTCCAGTGGCGGCTGGTGACTTCAAAGCAAGGCTACACTGCAGGAAACCTCTGAATGGCTGAAGATAATGGGAATGTTGTCTGTCTCACTTACTATGCCTTTAGAGGCCTATTTGTCTGGGACCTCCTCTATCACTGCAAGTACATTATTTTCAACAATGCTAGGAGAACCAGAAACATAAATCTTCACCAACATATATATAAAACATGGTGGAGGAATAGGTGTATAATCCAGCATCCCCTAAACCTCTTGAATGAACTTTCCCTGCTAATTAAGCAGTACAACTCACTACCTTCCTTTAAACATAACCTAAATGACTGGATGGGTATTCACAAATTTACTCCAGGATTTACTGGTATGGCCCTTATGTTGAAAGGATGTGCAGTGTGAGGGAAGAATCTGGCAAGGATTGAATGGTTATAAAAATTGAAATTATAATTATAAAGTGCATAGGAATATTTCTTGGAATATGTATAGAATCTTTGGAAAGGAAATAAAATTGAATGAAACAGAGACAATAGATAACACAAAAAACATAACTGTTATAAGGGCAGACTGTCTGCAGACACAGTACAGGTACTTCAGGCATTGGTAGATAGTGGAGCATTTTAGCTGCATGTTGTAGCAAGTAACTACACAAAAATATTCTGGGTTTTGTGCCCTGCAGGGGTGTCACTACCCAAATCATTAACATGATGCCTTTTTGTTCTGATTACATGACGTCTGTAATGGAGCTTGTGACAAACAGTTAAAAGAACAGATATCTAAGCCATAGTATAATTGCCCCCATATAAAACCTTACATAGATTATCTGGCCCTCTGTGCAGGTCCTTGATCTGGCATCCCCCTCAACTGTAAGTTGAGGACCAAACTTGAGGAGCAAACAACAACAATAAATAAATAAATAAATGCAAGTACTAACTTGAAGGACAGAAAATAAATAAATAAAAATATAACAGTAGCAAATGACTTGCCATACAACATGCTACACACGAAGAGCTTCACTGCTTCAGCCTGTACTGCACTACTGCCCCATCAACATCTACCGATTTCACCCCCTAACTCCTTGTGCCCAGAGCTTTATCTCCTTCACCATCCCTAGCTACATCTCCACCCCAACACCTTTTGTATATCTGTGCTACAAAATGATACAGTATATAACACTTTTAAGTTTTTGAAGTGTACTCTCAAGGAAAATGTTTCTAATACACTGCCAGTAGGACATAGTTATTAGAATAATTGCAGGACTGCATTTAAAGATAGAAAGTTTAAACTTACCTCATAATGAAGGAATGCTGTTCCTGATGAACACAGTTTGCATGCCTGGGACTGCAAACTGGTTGATTGCCTTGTCAGTAGTCTTTCCATAACGTGATGAGACTCAAGTGCAGGCAGACTTAATACTGCAGACATTTGAGCCTCTGAGCATAGTATTTATAGTAGTGAGGCCTTAACTCATGAAATGACTGAATCGTCTGTGAACCGAGTCTTACTAAGAGGCTGTCTCGACAAGCTGCAGAGACATCTTGTAACATATATTACCTGTAGGTGATGGAGGTGCTAAACAACAAATCTCCTCCATTAGTTTTATTTTACAGCTCTGGAAGTTAGACAGGAGAATCGTCTTCTACACTGGAAGAGGACAAAAAATCTTTCTAGGTAGAGGGGTGTTTATGACTTACTTGAATTGAGTTAAGACTGAATAATATTGCATTATATATCTAATAGCAGAATGTGTGCCACCCTGGCTAGGTTAGTGTGGGAATATTTAGATGCACAGCTGTTCACAGTATAGCCTAGATATTCACAGTATGAAGAATGCAGTAATTCAGGTTGTATGTGTGACCTTTGCAGTTTCATTCCTGTATACCTGCAATTGTTAGATAACCAGATAGTTGCAGAAAGGCAGGTAGCCACAGACTCACCATATTGCCCAACACAGTATCAGCAGATTACTAATCATACCCACAACTGTCATAGGCATAGCTACACTTGTCCGAACTGTTACCTGTGTCCACCCTGTTCAGACAGCATACCACAACATAGCCATGTTTTACATCATACACTATATTAGTTTCTCAGAATGTAGTTTTATGTAGCAGTACTTACATATTTGCTTGATGTCATTAATTTCATGGATTAATTATATTAATGATATGCAAATGTTTTTCTCTCTCCTCTCCTTACTTTTTTGCTATCCTTTCTTTTAAAATTATTTTATATTTGTTATTTTATTTCCCTTTGTTTATTTTCTTATTTTGTACCACATGCACTGGTCTGGCCAACATCTACCTCCCCCCCAGCACATCCAACCATTTTCTGCATCTCCTCATGCTACCACCCCAAGCTTCCACCCCCCCCCCCGGTGGCTATCTCTACTGCCTCTAGTTGTGAGTCTCCAGCTGGGATCACCATTTTTCCCTCCAGAGGTACCATCATGTGTAGTGATGTCACATTCAGGGATTTAGTGGAGGTGGTGGTGTAGATGTTACACTGGTGGATGGAATCCTGTATCAGCTACCTGGAAAGACTCCTCTTGCAGCTGGTTGAGTTGCATTACTGCCACACCCTGACATCAACACCTCAGGGAAAGAGGGTGGTCAGGGTAATGTTTGACCTCTCCCGGGTACTGTACAGACAATGTAATACTGTTGACCTTAACCTCCCTATCCCCCATTCCAGTCTTCCTCTCCCTTGTATGTCAGTCCCCACCCCTGTTTGTCACCCAGTGCTTCTCATCATCAGTGTTCTCTCTCTTTGCATGTCTCTGAATCTACTGCTTTCTTGCCCTTCAGTGTGCCAATATGCACATCAGTCCTTGTTTGTGTAATATGTTTTTGCGTTTGATCCTACTATTGACCCTCATCTTTGGACCATGCCTTCACTTTTCATTACATCCTTTCCCAACGTCCTTCTACCTACATCCACCCCTACCCTTTTTGTTTTTCTTGTGTATTACTGCAGGTTACAGAATTAATGAGGTTGTTAGGGAGCTACATGGAGGTTTTAGTCTCATCTGTGGAGCACTTGACTACATTTTTGGCAAATGAGTCTACAGTCAAGTAACTCCATTACCGCTGGCATTTTTTCCCCTCATGGAGGGCTCAGTCACTCAAGATCAAAAAGGTAAACTAGCCTTGTATACTGGTATGAAATTGTTTATATTAAAAAAAACAAAGAAAAAAAACATATTTTTATTTATTTATTTGACATTTATTTAACAGGATAGTCCAACTGGGAAAGAAAGAGCCCCTTTTCAGTGGAGGTCTGGGGAAAAAAGCTCCATTAACAGTTTCTAGTGTACAAACATAGATATCAGAGTAAGGTAAAATCTAGACTATACAATAATAGTGAGTTGGCTTAAAGGTACAGTGGAAAATACAATAGTAGACACTTTGTGACAACTAGGCATTTTGACATAATATAAGGTAAACACTGAATATTTATAAGTTAGATTGCAAGCATACTCTGGCTTAGCATATTAGCTAGGTGCATTTGTCGGGTGAGTTTGGAGGGATGCAGTTATTAAAACAGGAGGGTAGCGGTAGATAGGTGTAGGAGTATAGTAAGATAGGGGTAAGGTAGGAGTAGAGTGGGGATGAGACAAGAAAGTATGACAGAGGAATGGACAGAGTCAGAAAGGGAATTTGGAGAAGGTTGGCCTAGGGAAGTTATGGTTGTGTAGCTGATAAGAGTTATTTTTATCTAGAACTGTATACATGCATAAAATTGTATAAAAAACGTTCATCATTTGGGTCTTAAAAGTTCATGTCCCTTGAAGTTCCACATTGAAAGGGTCTGTCACACATTCAGTGTTATTCAGTTTTTGACTGATAGCCATGGTAAATAGAACTGAATCATATTACTTTATTAAAAATATTCTAGAAGTTAATATCATATTTTAACCATTTTATAAGCTTCTTAGCTGAAGTGTTAGTAAGGTGTTAGTATGTGTCCCACATATTGTGCATTTGTTCCACATTATGAGAGATGGTGTTCCTCATTTTTGAGATGGACGATTGAGTGCTATTTTATAGTGTCTTCATCCTCATACTGAGCAGGTGTTACCAGTCTGTTAGGAGTGAAAAATAAATAAACATATATATATTTTTTTTACCTTTATTTTAATTTGTTGCATTACAACTTGTTTAAGGTAAGGTGAATGTTAGGTAGCAGGGCTTACATAGTGGCATTGGCTGATTAGTTAGTATAGATAGATATTTATTTATTTTTTTATTTATTTTACATTTGTTAACCGGGCTAGTCTGGCTGGATACATGTCCATTTTCAGCAGAGGCCCGAGGAGAAAAGCTCCACTATAATACTATACTTTTACAGTTTAAAAAGATACAATTAGTAAAAATAGTAAAAATAACAATAACAATCAATCAAACAGTAAACACAAGCAAAGTACTGACAAAAGAAAAGTAAAGTCAAATAGAATGTACAGTATTGCCGGGCTTGTGTGGCTTGATACATGTATATTTTCTACAGAGGGTTGAGGAGGAAAGCTCAGTTATCATACTAGAGACTATGCAATTTAACAGAAACACTAGAACAGAAGAGAATCAAACTTTGGGTCAAAGCAAGATACAATTAAGTATACCGAGTTAGTTGAGAGAGCAGGTAGTGTATAAGTTATCAGTCAGGATTTGTGCAAGGGCATAGCCAGTGATTTTGTAAATGATTTCTAATCTGTTTTTTGAAAAGGTAACACGAGGCTAGGGAGGTCAGTCCAGTGGGAAGTTTGTTCCAATGTGATCCGATAGTGTTTGCAAATAAGGAGTCTCCTGCTTTATTATGAGATTTTATAGTAGCTACTAGGAGCTTGTTGGCTGAACGAAGTGAAGTGAGATTTGTATAAGGTGTGATAAGATTGTTCAGTATGGGTGTGTTGGAGGGGTAATGTAGAATTTTAAAAGTGAGAACTAATTGCTGCAGGAGTATAAGATTTGGAAGTTCCAGCCAGTTGAGTTTCTTTAAGTTAAGACAGTGATGAGTACGGAATGGAGAGCCAGTTGCAAATCTGGCAATGCTATGGTAGGCTAAATTAAGTTTCTGAAGGTTAGCTTTAGAAATGTTAATAAAGGAGGAAGAGGCATACAGTAGTGTGGAGATGAGGTGAGTTTGGGCAAGTGATACTCGGGATGTGGCGGTAAGAAAGGGCTAAAATATCTGGTCTTTGTCTTTGTTTTGGTCCACTGTCTTTGTAGCATTTTGAGGAGAAATTTATAGGGATGCTGGAGATGGGACCATTTTATTTCAGGCTATGTTAATTGTTCATATACATTAAAATGTACAGTGTCTTGCCACGCCTTACCTCCCAAGTGTCTAGGTTTTCAGGGATGTCCCTGAGATTGTGAGGTTGGTGCAAGTTGCAGGTTTGCCCCTGTTATTCTTCAATATATATATATATATATATATATATATATATATATATATATATATATATCTATCTATCTATATATATATATATACATGTGTGTGTGTGTGTGTGTGCGTGTGTGTGTGTGTGTGTGTGTGTGTGTGTGTGTGTGTGTGTGTGTATATATATATATATATATATATATATATATATATATATATATATATATATATAGCTGCAGTGGTGTGGCAGTTAGTGTTGTCACCTCACAGCAAGAGGTTCTCCAGTTCGATTCTTGGCCGGGGTGCCTTCTGTGTGGAGTCTGTATGTCCTTCCTGCCATCATGTGGGTTTCTTCTGGCTGCACTGGTTTCCTCCCACATTCCAAAGACATGCAGTAAGTAGACTGGACACTCTAAATGGGCTGTTGGTGAGATTGTGTATGTGAGTGAGTGTACAGATGAACTAGGGCAGCAGGACTAGCAACCCTGGTGGTATAAAAACCTTGGCTCGAGATGATTGTCACTACTGAAGTGACACTTCAGTCCCATGTACAAAATGGGAAAAGAGGTTGAGGATGGATGGATGTGTGTTGAGTGTATAAATAAATATATATATATATATATATATATATATATATATATATATATATACATATATGTATAAATTCAAGAATTTGGTAGCTGCACTTATTCAACAATGACATTTACTAGATTTAGGAACTTTTATTCAGCAATATTGGTTCGTATTTGCTTTGCTGGGGATGGATTAAATTATCACTGCAAATATTTAAAAAGTGTTCTCATATTATCCTTCATTATTTCTGGGTTCATAAATTATTTGTTATTAGTGATAACCGTATGGCTGTTAGCAGTATACTTTGTTGCTAAATACGGTTAATGCAGTACACATTTTAAGTGCAGACAGTGCTGTGGGACAGGGCACAGCTGAGAGTTAAACAAGTCAGGTTGCAGTCACTCCTCTTTGACATTGCTAAGCACATTGGTATATGCTCCCTAAGATATATTAATAACTCTGTGGCACAAGGTGCAAAAATAATTTAGCGAAAGAAAGAGAGCAGATGATGCAACTTTGAACCCAGATTGCAGCCTCACAGATAAACATATGCATTATTGCTTCCACCATAACCAGGAACCCTTTATATATAAATAGATATGCGCATATATATATATATATATATATATATATATATATATATATATATATATATATATATATATATATATACATATATATATATATAGTTTATTGTCATTATGTTGAAGTGGATTTGGATGAATCCACTTCAACGAAAGGCAGGGTGTCAAATGGTGACAATGTCGAACCCGACATTGCCGAATTACAAATCTCGCCCCTATCTTGACCCATGTTAAAGCCCATTCCGTGGTTGCATTTGAGATGTAAATCGGCAATGTCGGGATTCGTCAATGTCAACTTTTGTAGACGTGGGTTGATGTAAGCACCGTTCGACTGAGTCCGGTCCGAGAGTTCCTTGTGTGACATGCAAAAATATAACACACTATACATTTTTAAGTGTTTCAAATATTCTGCTCACAATGAGGAATAAATCAAATGTCAAGATCCGCAATCTACAGTTCTCAAATTACAGTGAAAAGATATATATATATATATATATATATATAGAGAGAGAGAGAGAGAGAGAGAGAGAGAGGGAGGTTTAATGGTAGTTGCATTTGTTTTATTTCTTAAAATGAGCACAAATGACTTACTTGTGACTATTTCTGTAAGTGACATTTGTTATTGAAAAATACACAAATAATGACAAGAACATAGCCTTCATTTGCCTAGCTTCATTAGCGTTTGCATTCAGACTGCATAGCACAGGTTATTGGGGTTTACTATTGTTTATTCAAACGGAAAAACATTTTCCATTCAAATAAATGAATGGTAATACCGAAAGTAAAAAAAAAATAACTTTGACAATCTCGAACCAAATGCTCGACGCATTTAACTCGACATTGTTGTCGAAACCACCACGTGATAGCCATATAGGAGCTGATGTAAATCAAAATCCTATATGGCTATCATGTTTTTGCAGAGGTGGAAGCCCCCCTGCACCCCCCACACCCCCCTACTTATATATTGTAACTCCAAGATCACACTACAGTGGGGATGTGGATGAATTTCCACCTCCCACTGTACCCTCATCTCCATGCAGATAGTCGATTTACACTTATGCGAATGCAGTTGTGCATTCGCATAAGTGGAATCGACTATCTGATGCAAAACTGTTTGTGTGTTCGACATTCTGATTTTCGGCACATTGCAGCCGATAGAATGTTGTTCACACAAACAATAGTAAACCGGTTATTGGACCATATGATGCACACCTGGGAAGATTGATAGATGCTAAACTTATCAATTTCTTCAAGGCATAATTATACTTGCCATGTTCATGTCTGGCATAGGTATGAATTATGACATTTTACATGATGTGGGCAGACCAGAAATTTTAGGCTTTTCATCTGGCAGTTAGTGTGGAGGATTAAGAATGTAAGTTGTGAATTATCTGCTTTCTCTAGTTTAGGGTTTGATTCACTCATCCTCTAGTTGTCTGCTGTGTGCCTCTGAGTAAATCACTTAATGAGGCAGTACTCCTGGGTCACACCTGAAAATAGACACCTGTGTTCCATGAGCTCACCATCTCAACTCAGTGGCTATTATACATCACATACACACTATTACAGCAACCAAAGGTCTTATAATAGTGCCACTAAGTCTGGCAGCAACCAAGCATGGGTACTACCAGCTTGATTTACATTTGGAAACTATGGATAGAGTGACAGCTATGCAGAGTCATATGTTGGTGTCTCTGCTAATAGTGTATTGCTTGTTTAGCAATGGGCAACATTCCCACCCATGGTGTATTCTTGTTAGTTCATATGTTTTGCATGTTTGGCCTAGGCAGCTATGTGGAATCTGAGCTGTTTACAAATGATGATGACATTGAAATGACATTTGAAATGACACTTGTTAGAAAGGACACCCTGCCTCTGAACAACTTATACTGTGATTAATTTTGATCATGGCAGTGATACATGTTTGAACATCATTTCACAACCTGCACACTGGTTTTGAATACATTGTGAAAATAGCAGGATTAACACATACTGCAGGGCTCTTGCCAAATGCTATACTGTGTACACATCCAGCTGATACTGGGTGAACTGCAAAAACATGGGTGTATTGTAGCTTTTGTGTAATGCATACTACTGGTTATTCTTGCCTTTATTGTCCTCTTCTGTATTCTGTAATATGCTATAGTCAGTTTTGGCCTATATCATGTGCTGTCCAGCTGCAGGTCCCAAGTGCAGCCATGTACTATACAATATAGTGCAAGCTGGAAAGATCTTCAAGGTCCTTTCTGCTGAGTATTTGTTTGGACATCCTCAGCTACTCAGTTACTTCAATCACTCCTTTGTGATACTAAATTCATACCCCAGTATTATGCACATGTAGCTCCTCGCCCTGCTGCATTACTCCTTAGCAAACCACTGAGGAGGTGTGTCAGACTCAAATGCATAGGGGAGTAGATGGGACTGAATACACTTAGCTGGACACTCAGCTGAGGGCCAGATGCCAAAAATAAATAAATAGAAAATCTTAGCTACATACAAAATCAAATTAAAAATTCAGTGTGTAAGCTAGTTTTACTGTGCAATCACCGACTTGATAAATTATACTAAACAGCTGGAGTGTCATAGAAAGTAATACACACAGCTAATTTAAGTACTCCAAAATATGAAACCTTCAGGCAACCCACCCCTAGTCCTCCGACAATGTGGAACAGATGTAATAGTGCTTTCTAGGCTTCTGACCTAGTACTCCTGCAGGTGTTACCGAAGAGCTACATAACTGTACATCTGGCAGCAAAACAACACTGAGGCAAGCAGTTGCCCTTCTACAAAATGCATCATCTCATGGTTTTCAGTATCACAGTAACACGGTTTTGATTATACAATAAACGTAGGACAGCAAAATAATTTTTAAATGATGATAGATGATACCAAATGACTTGTTCTGGCAAGTGCCCTGATATAGTAAGACACAAATGTACATGTGTATGCAAGTTTTTCAAGAAGCAATGATTTTAAACAGAAAAAAAAACATGACTTGAAACCTTCTTGGCATAAATTATGTGAAGCATTCTTTCTGTGAACCTACCCAAGTGTTTATCTCACAGATAAGCATCACTGTCATAGAAGCAGTTATACATATTGTAAAATACATTCCTTCTTGGTATTCAGTATCAAACTCACAATCGTTCAGCTACACAGTGAAGTAGAACAGCAAAATTATTTTTGTAGGCTATACTCATTTGAGTTGTTCTAACGAACATCCTGCAACAGTGAGACACAAACATACATTTATACATAAACCTTGCCAGAAACAATCATTTTATGTAGTACAAACTTTATAGGTAACCACCCTCCACCCAGATTGTTGAAGGTCATAACTGCTATGACCTTATTTTAAGTTGGATGTTAATTTACCTCTTACCACTGCAGTGTAATACAACTTTTTTCTTTCTTTAAGGAGGTTGAGCATTGAGAATAAAGGTTATACCATGAAAGAAAGCATATAGCCTTTGTCCATATTATTAACTACAGTAATTTATTTTTTCCTTGAAAGCAAAACATTTCCTCCAAAAATCTATCAAATCATTCTTTTTTTAACTTACCTACAACAAGCTCTTCATCTTCTCACTTTCAAAATAAGACAGTTTTTTTTCCTTGCTTACCTAGAGAGGTTACTTTAACATAAAAACAGCCTGTAAAAGTGACACAATCCTAATCATGGTTGTACTTTCGTAGTCTGCAACAAAAATAAATAAATAACTAATAATAATAATAATAATAATAATAAGTTCATAGATAAGTACTAGACTAGCTCCCTTGTGATCCATTTTAAGTTTACCCAATTTCCCTTTTGGTGCTCTAATTAACCCATTCCATTTGGTTAGAGATTGACCTTACCCACCCACGGTCAATGATCATATATTACCCCTAATGAGAATAAATGGGATGATACCATACATAATTTGTGGGTACCCATGCACTGATCAGTAGTGTCTTCATATTTTCTTTTGCTTGTTTCATTATGTTGTAGGTTTATCAGGTTGGCACTGCCTAAAAAGGCACTATGTGGGGTAGGCAATGTCTTTGCCAATAAGTGAAACCCTACAGGGGAAAATGTAAGGCATCCCTAGTGAAGCAGCATGGTCTGTCAATCAAATCCTCCTAGGCTAATAAACACTACCCCACCTTTGAGTGACACCAAAAACTAAGCCAATTATTAAAGTCAATTTATTTTTTGGTTATATAGAGGCATCATGCTTGGAAAAGGTAGAATGCTGCTCAATGCTAGTCTTACACCTGCCTTGGGCACATATTCTGAGAGCTTCATCATGTATCTTTTCATATAGTCCAGGGAGGTACACCTGATGTCATTGACACTGACATGAACTTTGACAGAAACATGCTGGTACTTTTTGTTCAGAGACTTGAGTGCATGCACGATCTGATGGACTTTGTCACCAGACAAGCAGCTGTTACCCTTTTCTTTCTCAGCCTAGTAGAAGGTACAACTGTATGTCTTACAATGGAGTCACGTATAACAAGAATGTTTGGTTGAGATGATGCCTGTCTTACAGGCTCAGCATCCATGATCTGGGGACTTGAGGTTATGTGAGGAAGTAGGCTTAACTTGCTGGGTGTGCTTTGTGCCTATGTTATAGTTTGGAGGTCTTTGAGGTTTAGGCAAGTTAATCATTATAACGTTAGCATATTGCATTGTGATGGCCTTGGTGAGGTGTGGTGTGTGATGTACTTCTGACGACTGTGGTGTCTGAGTTTACTGTGTATGAGATTTTTTCTCCAGGGATATTATATATTTACATCTGTTGCACACATTGTTATGCTGTTTGAGTAATTGATGACTGTCAGACAGCTTAAGACAATTCTTACACTGTTTTGAGATATCCATCTCAATTAGGCTAGCTATAGACTTTGTGGGGAAGCGCTGGTCCATGATTCTGACAAGAATTACTCTAGAGGCAGGGTTTGTTTAGGATAATGTTTGGGTGTATTTGCTACTGAGTATTAAAAGTTCAATACAAAACAACTAGCCTTGAAACCTTCTTCTGCCACCAAGATGATCCAGTAAACTAATTATATTAAAAACCTCACTAATTTAATACTAAAATCAGTGCAGGCAGTATCACTACACTGACACTCAGTATTGAGTAATTTTACCAAAGGTCTTTTAACCTGGTGAGCAGTTTAAGGGAAGGGACTTTGCAAATGATACTTCTTCTTCTTTGGGCTTTTCCCAGTTAGGGGTCACCACAGCATATGACCTGTCCACTCATGATTGGCAGTGGAGTTTTATGGTGTCCAGTTGCCAGCCCGGTGCTCAACCTTCCACGGAAGGCACACACACACACACACACACACACGTATGCCTAGGGCCAATTTAGAGTGTCCAATCCATCTACAGCATGTCTTTTGGATGTGGGAGGAAACTGGAGCACCTGGAGGAAACCCATGTGACCACAGGGAGGACATGCAGACTCCACACAGAAGGCACCCCAGCCGAGGATCAAACCAGAGAACCTCTTGCAGTGAGGCGGCAATGCTAACCGCTGCACACCACAGTCGCCCACTTTGCAAATGATACTAAGGTACTTATTTTCAACAGCCAATAGACAGAAAGAGGGAGGGAATTATGTTGTTGAATTATCATAAGGGGAAGACAACAAGAAATGCAGTGGGTTTAAGAACACAACTCCAACATGGTAGGTGGGTAGGAGGGAAAACAATTAGACATTTAGACCTGTAACTCTGAGGTGACTGGCCTGGAACTGCCTTATTACAAACACTAGTCCTGAAGTAGCCTGACATACACTTAGTAAGAATGAAACTAGGATTAAACTAGGGTTTAATACCAAAAATTAGACCACTTGAATAATAAAATGCAGTGCAACTGTGTAAAGGAGTTACTAATATAGGCTTAACGACCTTAGCCAAAGCAGATACAGATTGCTAAAATTAATTTAAAAAGAGATCAAAAAATGAAAAAAGTATCCTTCTTTCCAAATGTAACTGAACAACAATAATAGCAATAGTAATCATCATCATCATCCTAACAATACGATATCACTCCGGCCTGGAGATGGACAAGTCCAACACAGGCAGGAGGAATCTTACCAAAAGCAAAACATCATCAATATTAACAATTACAATATCCCTAATGGAAATATAAGAATGTACCAATGCACACACAAGTAACAATATCCCTAATGGAAATATAAGAATGTACCAATGCACACACAAGTAACAATATCCCTAATGGAAATATAAGAATGTACCAATGCACACACAAGTAACAATATCCCTAATGAAAATAAAAGAATGTACCAATGCACACACAAGTAACAATATCCCTAATGAAAATATAAGAATGTACCAATGCACACACAAGTAACAATATCCCTAATGGAAATATAAGAATGTACCAATGCACACACAAGTAACAATATCCCTAATAGAAATATAAGAATGTACCAATGCGCTCACAAGTAACAATATCCCTAATGGAAATATCAGAATGTACCAATGCACACACAAGTAACAATATCCCTAATGAAAATATAAGAATGTACCAATGCACACACAAGTAACAATATCTCTAAAGGAAATATAAGAATGTACCAATGCACACACAAGTAACTATATCCCTAATGGAAATATAAGAATGCACCAACGCACACACAAGTAACAATATCCTTAATGGAAATATAATAATGTACCAATGCACACACAAGTAACAATATCCCTAATGGAAATATAAGAATGTACCAATGCACACACAAGTAACAGTATCCCTAATGGAAATATAAGAATGTACCAATGCGCACACAAGTAACAATATCCCTAATGGAAATATAAGGATGTACCAATGCACACACAAGTAACAATATCCCTAATGGAAATATAAGAATGTACCAATGCACACACAAGTAACAATATCCCTAATGGAAATATAAGAATGTACCAATGCACACACAAGTAACAATATCCCTAATGGAAATATAAGAATGTACCAATGCACACACAAGTAACAATATCCCTAATGGAAATATAAGAATGTACCAATGCACACACAAGTTGCAAGCAGTGCCTTGAACTATAAAACGAGCATTTGTCACTGAAGCTTCAATCATAAGGATGACTTTTACTTTTTTCAGTGCAATTAAATAATTGTGTCTAGAAATGCTTCATAACATGCATTAGGAATGTTTCTAAGTCAAATCTAGCCCATGGACCTGGACATTGAGATCCTTGCTGTTGAGGATATAGATAATGCTAAGGATAATACTCCAGGTTTCCTATAGATGACAAGCATCACCAATGGAGCAGGTAAGTTAGTAGGGTAGTTCCATCCAGTTTAGTAACCTCAGTGCATTACAGAGGTGCAGCACATGAGCAGTTTAATAAATCTATGAAATAGGAGAGGTATGCAGAATTCTAGGAATTAGGTATGCAGAGACTGAGGTTTGTCTATCCCTGTCTGCAAGATAAGGCTTAATCCTTATGCAGCAGTCCTGATTTTTATGGTCCTTTTTAATGACAGATTAAATATGGAGATCAAATTTTAGGCTTTAATCTACATGAATAATGCAGAAAATTATAACTACAGACAGAGAGCTCTAGCTTGGGTAGGGCAAAAAGGGTGGCTGTCCAATGGAAAGCTGTTAGGGGGCATGAGTGGCACTGTAGAGGAGTATGCTGATTAGTCCCTGCAGTAGTCATTTAAGTAGCACCAATTAAATAATTTGCTTGCAGTGTATGTATGTGTGTGCCTGTGTGTGTGTGTGTGTGTGTGTGTGTGTGTGTGTGTGTGTGTGTGTGTGTGTGTGTGTGTGTGTGTGAGTGTGTACGTGCATGTGTTTTTGATAGGAGCTGCAGTAAGGAGATTTTTCTCTAACTGGGGTATTGGTCAGTGTGGCAAATGAACTAGCCACGGCTCTGAATACAGACTTCTTATTCTTCACAGAAAGCATATCAGTATCAGTCCTTTTACTCTATCAGTTTTTGAAGTGAAGTGGATCTTTTTCTTTATTACTTTGGTTGTGTTCCTGATTCCGGAGACAGCAAGTGAAGAGCTGTGCATGCATTATTCTTTAATTGTAGAAGTGTGCTTTGTGGCACTTTTACTTACCTTCCAGACAACATTGCTCTACAGGTCTCTAGGTGAATTATACTTACCTTCCAGACAACATTGCACTACAGGTCCCTGAGTGAATTATACTTACCTTCCAGGAAACCGTGTGGGTACAGGCCTCTGGGAAAATAAATTCCAACCTCCAGCTATTCATTTCCCATATGCAGGCATCATTGTCACCCCAGAGTGTTTGTGCAATGCTCTGCTGTTGATGCTATCCCCATTATATACGACATGGAAGATGATGGCAAAGCAACAGTTTTGATTGCTGTATGAGACTGCCTCGTCACCTAATGGACCACAGATGATATTCCAGTGCATAAGCAGACCTGCTTCACTACAGAGCACAAGTAGTGAAGGTAGAGGCCCAGGAACCACACAAACCAAAATCCAAACCACAAATCCAATTTATTGACAGCAAAAACAGACCAAATGCAGTCAAGCGCTTTCGTCTTAAGCAAAAACTTCTTCAGAACTGCTTGGCATAGTTATCTCCAACCTTAAATAATCCTAAAACATCATGTGATCAACATGTGATCAAACATTCACATGACTCTAGTTTTGTACACATTAGTTATAAAACTTCAACAAAAATTGTTGTGAATGTTAATGAAAATTGCATAAAAAATGAGCAATGAACATGTGAAAGAATAAAAATAGAAATAAAAATGAAAATAATATTGAGAATAGGAAGACAGTGCTCATATGGATTCTTGTGTGTGACACCCCCCCCCCCGTCCCCCCTGGTTTGAATGAATGTTGTTCTATTACACCTATATTACAGCTAAATAGTCTTGAGGGCTGATTATGCCATGTTACTCATGCATTTGTCACTGTAACTCTGATTTTTTTACTATTCCTATTCTCAATATTACTTTCATGGTTGGAGATAACCATGCCAAGCAGTTCTGAAGAAGTCTTTGCTAAAGATGAAAACGCTTGACTGCAATTGGTCTGTTTTTGCTGTCAATAAATTGGATTTGTGGTTTGGACTTTGGTTTGTGTGGTTCCTGGGTCTCTATCTTCACTACTTGTGGTTCTTGGTTCTTTTCTTCTGGACTTCACTACTTTGGATCATTATTTCTGATGGGTTATATGGAATATGTTATGTTACCCCCATGCGATACAGCAAGCCAATGAGGACTGTGCTTAGTGACCTTGATGCAGAAGATTGGGTGTGCCTTATGTATGCATTTGTTTCTTTATCATTGTTTATTGACTGGGCAGATATGACTGGGACAAGCCCAATTTCACAGTGACCTGGGGAGAAGATTTCCTCATTTGAGATGTCATAACTCCTATTGCTATTTCTAGCAATCAGGTCCTCAATGCACTCTCCAAAGAAAAAAAAATACTGCATTTATGGCCCCTGATGATATCCAGAACTTCCTCCTAAATAGCATGAATCATGACCTATTAGGCCCACTAAGATCATTGTTCTTCCATAGCCTCCAAACTGGCTTTAAACCTAGTGAATGGAAGACTGCAACAGTTATCCCTCTACATAAGGGCAGGTCATCTACTGACCCAGGTAATTAGTCTGACTAGTCTCATATGTAAGGCCACGGAAAAAAATATTATAGATATTATAAATAAAAATATATGTAATCTTCAGACACTTGATCCAGCACATTTTGGTTTCATGAAGGGCAGATTGTGCCTGCTTTACCTGGTAGACTTTTTCTAGAAAGTCACCAAAGCTATGGATGAGGGCAAACAGTACACACTGCCTCTCCTATCTTGATCTGGCTAAAGCATTCAGCTCTATTCCCCATTAGGGCATTGCCAACAAACTCACAGCCCTAGGAGTATACTGCTATATTATCCACAGGCTAGCCAACTGGCTCACAAATAGGACACAGAAAGTTTGGATAAGGGACACTGGCCACAAAAAGGCCATTTCCCACTGAAGTCCCTCAGGGATTAGTGTTGAGGTTGCTCCTTTTTAACATCCACTCTTCAGAAGTAAAAGCTAACTTTAAAAGCTTCTTGTTGACCAAGTTTGCAGATGACTGCAAGCTTGTTGTGATTATAGAATCCGCCAGTGGTACTAATATCCTCCAGGATGGTTTGTCACAAAATGATAATTGGTAACATAGCAATGGTCTAAAACTTAATGCAAGAAATGAATAATAGTATCTTTTAATAATATAGCCACCCTGGTAATTACCACATAGACAATACACCCCTAAGAGTAGACATAGTTTTCAGGGACTTATGAACATATGTGAACAGTGACTTGGCCTTTGGCCATCATGTGTCTACTATTGTAAGGAAATTATTCAATACTGCATAACTTATATGCAAGGGTATGGCATCCACATCTAAGGATGTTATTATCTCACCGTACTCAGACTTCATTAAACCAGTCATTGAGTACAATGCCCCCTTCTGTAAGTACCTTACTAGGCATATGTAATAACTGAAATGCCCGTAGAGGTTCTTTACAAAAAGAATACAAGTTATAAACCACACAGTATACGCAGACTGTCTCAAAGCCCTGTTTCTATACTCAGTCTCCTACTGACTACCAAGGGCTGATCTATGCCTAGCTTAGAAGGTATCATCTGATCCAGTACTGAAAGACTTGCTGCACATCCGCAAGTCTAACATCATTAGAAATACCAGATTCAAGAACCCAGACTTTGTTTGCAACATAAATAGAACATGTTGGTGCAACAGGTATGTGCTTCAGAGGCTACCATAAATCTGGAACAGTCTTCCCATCCATGTGAAGCAGAGTTCATCTTTCACCCTATAGAAATGCAACCTGGACTAATAGATGGGGAATCTGAAATTTACCCTTGGACAGACAGCTATGCCTGTATTGGACAGAGGCAGATTGTAAATGTTCTGTTGCCTAAACACAGCTGTATACACCTTAGGTAATGTATGCTGTCATTTACAAATAGAAAAACATGGCTAGGCTTAAAAAAGCACTCCTAGGGTTTTTAGCCTAGTAATCACCCATGAGCCTAGAACCTCTCTGTAAAGTACATTATAAGTACAGACTGATGCAGCTAAAACTACTCATACATATAGCTACTTAAGTTCATATCTTACATGTATCACATTCTGTTGTTTACATATATGCAGGATATTCATAGGAGATCAGATGGATAATGAAAAGCAGATATAATATATTTTGAAAAGTATGTTGCATAGGTCAATACAGCCATAAATTCCACATGTGGTAGGAAGGAGTGATGCTAGGTGTCACCATAAAAAATGTTAAAAGACCAGTGTGCATTAAAATATTCATTTACTTATTTCCAAAAGCTGTTTTAGATGGCATTTGTCTTATGTCTTCTGGTAGCTTGTTCTATAAAATAGAAAGACATTTTCTGAATCAGTTGCAAGCTTTTGGAGACATTACTAACTATATGGATTTGGTTATAGAGGTGAATGAGGATGGTGCAAACCTGTTTTAGGTATACAGTTGCCAAGCAATGTTTTAGTTCCATTCAGTAGACTGCTCTCAGAAACACCACTGGTAAGTTTTGCTGGAGTACTTACATGCAAATTGTGCTGTATTATTATTATTTGCCTCTTCAGTCTGTGATTGTTGTGATGAGTGACTGTTAGCAATACTATTACCTGCCAAGAATAAGTTTCTAACTGCATTTTATCAAGCAGTAGGTATTTGTGCATGATCTACAAAAAGAAGCTATAGACTCAGCAACATGTTACACCTGTGTTGTCCATTTTCATTCTTCATCAATATGTGGGTTCGGATCCGATCCTTGGATCTAACTCTGCCACTTTTTTACAGCTTGTGGATACTACAAGCTCTCAAGCTCCTCCACTACCCATAATGCAGCAATCCCCCTCTTTACTCCGATCTTATTTGTTGCTCTTTATTGCATCTAACAATGAAATTAAACCTTTTATATGGAAAGCCACTATCTGGAGCTCAAACAACAGGAACTTTAATTCCTATAATAATTTCCTATTCATTCAGAAATCATCAAGAAGAAAGGGCAGGGGGCTGGAGGGAGAGGAGTTGAAGAAGAAGAAAAATGGACAACACGGATGGGACATTATGGTGATTACATAATTTCTTTATCTGATGTTTTCAATTTTCATTCATTCCTCAACATGTGGGACAGAGTTCCCAGCTACCTGAATCCTGAGTGGGCTCTAAGGAAGGATAGTCTTGAGTACTGTTGAGCCGAAGGCTGCTCTTCCCCCTAGAGACCAGATCCAACTTGAAATGAGTAATAAAGGTATGAGGATTATCTCAAGTTGCAGCTGCACAGATATTGTCCATGGAAGACCTGGATAAAAATCTGTTGAGGCTGCCATGGACCTGGTTAAATGGGCTCTTAAAGGCTTTGAAAAGGACAGACCAAACCTGTTATAGATAAAAGAGATGGAATCTGTTAACCATTTTGACAGTTAGTTTGGAAACTGGTTCTCCCAATTTCATTTCTGAAAAGGATACAAATAACTGATCTGATTTTCTAAATGTCTCTGTTCTGTGAAGATAGAAGTATTTAATTGTCTGCAGACATCTAATAAATGCAACATGTATTCTCCCTTGTTTCCAAAATTTGGAAAGAACATAGGGAGGTTAATAGATTGATTAATGTTAGATCCCAACACCTTAGGAAAAAAGGATGGATTGGTTCTTAAGGACACATTATCCTTATGAAATATTAAATAAGCTTGAAGTTCTAAAACTCTCCTAGCCAATATTATGGCTATCAGAAATATAGTATTCCAAATCAAATATTTCAAATCACATTTGTAGCCGGTTCAAATGGTATTTGAGTTAGGGCCTGTAACATTAAATTCAGATCCCATTGAGAAGAAGAATCTTTAATGGGTGGTTTGTGTAGAAAGGTTCCTTTTATAAACGCTTTACAAAGACTTGAAGAAACCAGTGTGGAATTGTCATCTCCAGTATGGAAACTGGAAATGGCAGCTAAGTGAAACTTAAACATTGTGGGACTAGCCCCATGATTAAAAATATAGACCATGAATTCAATAATTTTAAGTACTGGTGCTGAAAAGGGATTGATGTCTTGTTACTGTGCCCAAAAAACAAACCTTTTTCATTTACTCTTGTAAATTTTTCTAGTGGAAGCTTTGTGGAAGACAAAAGAATGTGACATACCTGGCAAGAGAGCTTGGGTTGTCTGGCTATCAATGGAAGTGGAGAAACCATGCAGTCAACTTTAGACCCAAAATGTCTGGCTGAATCATGTCTGTCGGATGAGACAGTTGGAACTGGATCCAGAATCTAAGGTGGGTAAACTAGATGAGGCCAAAGGATGAAAGACCAAATCTGATGAGGCCAATAAGGAGCAATGAGGATGACTGTGCTCTTCAATCAAGTTGCCTTCTGAAGAAACTTGGGAATCAGAGGTGTTGGAGGGTAGGCATAAAGGAGACTGAAGGGACAGTTGTGGAGAAGAGAGTCTCTCTGTGACTTTCCCAGTAGGGGATCAGGGAAAAGAACCTGCTTCGCCTGTTCTTGATGGGAGATGGAAAGAGGTTGCAGCATGGCTAGCCCTATTGGTGGGATATCTCTTCCACCATTCTGTTGTTGAGAGACCACTCATGACATAACAAAATGGACCTGCTCAACTTGTCTGCTATCACATTGTATTTCCCAGGTATGTGTATTGCTATCAGAAATCGATTTGAAGAGATCACCCATTGTCACACTCTCCTAGCTTCCTGACATAAGGGGTAAGATCTAGTTCCTCCTTGTTTGCTGATGTACTATACAGCTGACATATTGTCTGTTTGAATCACAATAGTTTTGGAAGGGATAGAGTCTTGGAATGCCTACAATACTAGCAGTACTTCTCTCATTTCCAGTACATTGATATGCATGTTGGTCTCTTCAGGGGACCAAGTGCCTTGGACAGTTTTTCCCAAGAACACCACCCCACCCAATCTGAGGATGAATGGACAGCCTTGCAGTATTTGATCTGAGTGAATTCACCATCAAAGGTACTTTTTGCCTCCCAGAGTTATACTGATCTTGGTGGACATAGGTTGATGTGGAATGGACTACTGGATTGCTATTGTCCATTGAAGAATTCTCATATGGTATTTTGCTAATGGAACTAGAACAATTACTGTGGATATTTATCCCAAAGTTTGTAAAATCAGTCCAGCTGATAGAAACAATTTTTGAATTATTTTCTTAACTTGAAAATGAATAGCCTGTACCTGTGGCAAGGGGAAAGATGCTCTCATTGATGTTGTATTGAATAAGGCCCCTATGAATTCTAATGTTTGAAATGGTTCTAGTTGAAATTTGTTGTGATCGATTGTAATTTCTAGATTGGAACAAATCTGTAGTACATAGTCTCGAGCTGTTATCAGAAGATGCCTGGTTAAAGCAGTTACGAGCCAGTCATCGCGATATGGAAATACCCAGAATCCCTGAAGTCTCAAGTGAGCTGCTACTACTGCCATGCATTTAGTGAACACTCTGGGGGCTGTGGTGAGATCAAAGGGCAGTGCTCTGAATTGGTAATGACTGGCTCCAAGCCAATAGCATAGAAATCTTCTGGATTTTCTGTTCATGTTTATGTGAAAGTATGTGTCCTGGAGATCTATTGAACACATTGAGTCATCCTTGTACAGGAAAGGCAATATGGACTGAACCATGACCATCTAGGACTTGCTATGCTGAACTGATTTGCTCAGATTGCTGAGATCTAAAATTGGTTTCCAGCTCCTGTTTTCTTTGACACTTAAAAGAGTCTTGAATAAGCTCTGACCCTTTCCGGCCTGGGGGGACCTTTTAGATGACTCTTTTTTCTTACAGCATTTTTATTTCTAGAGATGCTGTTTTCCTCTGACTGGGTGGAACATTGGGAATTTTGCTTACTGCTGGAGGTGAAAAAGAAAAGGGAATTCTATAACCTCTGGAAACAATCCTCTGCACTCAAGTTTCTTTTGTAATGTCCAGACAAGCTCTCTGGTGCAGGATTAAGTGACTCTGACTTCCTCCATCGGTGGGCAATCGAGCCTCCTTTCAGGAGCACTAATAGTGTCTATTAGAGAAAGAATCTCTAGACCCCTGGTTCTGCGGACCTCTTCTGCTGCATGGATGACATCTTCCGCTAGAGTTCCCCCTCTGCCCCTGGAGGAACTATCTCCACGTGGATCATGGAATGGATTCTGTGGTTTCCTGAACCACATTCTCTGGCCTCCTCATTGATTCTTTGAAAAAGATCTATGAGGAGTCAAAAAACATACACCAGTTGCAGACAGGGTCTTACTATCTTGCTTACATCTGGAGACTGTGCCTTTAACTTTGGGGCCAAATAACAAACTTCCATCAAAGGGAGCATTGACAAAGGATGACTTGAAGGGGCTTCACAAAATCACAAAATCAGATGTGCCTCCTGATGGAAATGTCTGAACTCACCGCCCTTAAGGCTCCTTCAGCTGCATGTGATATGAACCTCATGGATGAAATAGAGCTGGATTGTATGGTCGCAAACTGTGAAGCAATAGAAATCTCTGCCTCAGAAGTACTGGTTCCAGAGTGAGATCTTGAAAGTTCTTTGATCAAATCTCTCCGTAATGTGGTGAAATCTGCCAAGTAATTCTGGGGCCTGAGTGCAAAGGTCGCTGACACATACACATACTTTCCAAATTTATCCAACACCCTAGACTCCCTGTTAGGGGGATATAAAGAGGATCTCTCTTTCATGAGTTCCTTATTTGTTGCTACTACTATGACCATAGCATCCAGTGGTACTCCTTTGTTCCAGAACTCTTTTCCATTTGGTGGTGCTAGAATCCTATCTGGTCTCTTAGGGATTGGCCCAGCAGAATCAAGAGATCAAATCAATGAGCTCATTAGCAGGTGCAGTCATCCAGAAAGTAGATGGGTCAGAACCAACTGTCTCCAGGAATAGAGATTCCTCTTGGGAAGGGTTATTAGTAGACCAACTGCCCCTTTGTTTAAGGATCTCTACAATGTTTCCAAATGAGACATCATCAGGTAGAGATCTTGGGGACCATTAACCTTCATTTAAATCGGTATCTTCTGTGACTGACTCCTGAGGGGAGTCCAAGTGCTTCCTCTTCCACTTCCATTTACTAAGCACTTCTTTGGTGGGATGTTCCAGAGAAGTATCAGAAGATATGAGTATACCCTGCTGGGTAGCCTGGAGACTTTGGGCTGGCTGTCCCTGTGGAGTAGAATGTTGAGGCTCAAGACACAAAGGCATATTGGATCCAGAGGCCAGACCTGATAGGGGATGAATAATCTGTCCTCTAGAAGAGAACGCTCTCTTTACTACCTTAAAGGTAGAATGCCCCAGGAAAAAGGAAGCAATCAGAGCTGAGAAGTTGTGCTTCCCTACTGCTGGCTTCCTTTGACACGAAGACACACCAGAGAGGCAGAAGTCAGAACCAAGCTATCGAATACCAAGGCTCTGAGGAGTAGAGATGGCTCTAACATCTTTGGAGGTGACTCTAACACCTCAGATCTGACAATGATGCTTCAGCTCCGAGAGTCATCCTGCTACAACATGCTTGTAGCCAGTGCACTCAAAACAAGATATTGGATATGAAAATAAAATCTTTGGATCCAACAGACTGTGCCAGAATTCTAGGATCCAAAGGCTCTGAAGCTGAAGGATTGATCTTAGAAGGAGCCAGCACAGGTGGATTAGTACTAGTTAAGTTCTCTAGACCCATGTGGGTAGAAGCCAGGATAACTCCCATCTGAATTTGTGTTCAGAGAAACTTCCTCATCATTCTGTCCATGTCAGCTTCTGTGAGACTTCTGGATCAGGATGGGAAATGAGAGGGAACAGAATCACAACTAGATGCATACCTAGTTCTAGGTAGCTGCTTTAATTCAGAATGAGCCGGATCTGAAGACATGGACATTCAACAAAGTCAGATCCAAAGGCTTGCCCTTAGGATCCAGAGTTTTTTGGGTCTTCTTAAGTGGATCCAAAGTCAGATCCAAAGAGGAATGAGAGGATGCATGTTGATCAGAATGCCTTTTCTTGACTTTTTTTATCTGTCTTGGAGGTTTGAGCTAGAGAGTCTCCAAAGGCTGAAGGAAGAAGGCCCTTGAGAATAAGTTTGTTCCTCCTGTCCACCAGTGCTCTGGGATTGAAGGCTTTACAAATAGTGCAGGAAGTCTGCAAGTGGTCTGGACCCAAGCAGTATATGTATAGATCACGGCCATCCAACAACAGGATTTACCACATTTTTAAAGCCTGATGGTTTATCTGCCATTTTAAACAACTAAACACGGTGGTAAGTATTCCACAAAAAAAAAAAAAAAAAAAAAAGAGTTCAAGCAGAAAGAAGGATTTTTTTTTTAATTATACAGTAAAGGTAAGAAGGGGAAACATTACCAACAATGGTATAGAGGAACTGCCAAATGGTAAAAAGAGAAGAAAAATAAAATACCAATAATGGTAATAAAGATTTACATTAAATATGTAGGTTAAGGGAGGACAAAATTAGTGAAAAAGGAAGTGCTAATGAGGTATATGTAGAATATCACTTATCTTTAAACAAACACTTGAGAGCTGCAGTGATCACATCTGTAAACAATGATGACAAACGAGATCTGGGGTAAGGGGGGGCTGTTGCATTACGGGTAAGGGAGGAGCTCAAGAGCTTGTAGTATCCATGAGCTGTAAAAAAGCAGATGAGTCAGAGCCAAGGTTTGGAGCCAAACCCACATGTTGAGGAATGAATGAAAATTGACAGTATCAGATCAATGAGATTAGCTCCGTTTGCTGTATTTTATTCATTTGGTTGAATCTGACTCTTCATGACCTGAAGAACTGTATACTCTCTAAATAATATAACAATATTAATATAACAATAAGAGGTTATAATATAAGCTCTATAGAGCTGGACTGTTTTATGATTGCTTTTCAGCATGACTTGCTAATCTCCTTTCAGATTTGAATTCATGGTCTGCTATTATTCTGCACAACTTTGATGACTGTACCAACTTAATAGAGCTATTGTTTTTGGATAAGATTTAGATGGTAGACGTATCAGCTGAGCTTTGTGAGCTTGTTATAAATAGCATAGCATTTGTGTCTTTGACCTTGAGACAAAGGTATGAGATACAGAATAAAACCAGCCTGAACCGAGAAGCGACAATTTGAATATTTTTGCAGAGTATGTCAGGGCTGAATCAGTAGCGTTATTGATGAGTGTAGCAGTAGCACAGTGTACTGTTTCCAAAAACAGTGAAAGGAAGGGCTGGGAATATGAACCCGAGGAATGATGGTGGCAGTTGATTGTGGTTATGATATAATGTCATTCCTTTTTCTACTTGTGATCTGCCACCAAAAAAGTCTGTGAAACACAATTGCTATTTTGTGAGATATGAAAAGAGTCATGGAAATAGCTAGATATTATATTATGATTCACACCACTGAATTCCTTCAAAAGTTCAACAAACACAGGAACTACAGTATTTCCAAAGTTTCATTTATCTATAATGCATTCTGTAAAGCTTAGCAGCACAGTCTGGGCTCTGTGCTGAGGTATGGAATTATACTGCAAGCTAGAACACAACTTTTTTTTTCAATTAAGTGGTCAATCTGCACACAAACATACCTTCACGCATTGTGGATAGGCAAGACAGAACAACTATAAGACAAAAATCCTATCCATCCGATGAAGCACTTCCTTTGTGCACTGCAGTAGGACAATCATTTCTGATTTCCATAGTATAGCAACACATGAATCCCTACTAAATCTGGTATGTAAGAATTGGGAGTGGTTATGCAATGGCTTCTGCTAAACATTTACAATAGGTTAAATGCTAGTTATTACCAAATATTGAGATTGCCTTCAGCTTCTTGAATAATTTCCATATTACACATGGAGTTACAACTGAGAGGCTGATAGTGTGGATATTATCCAGGACAGAGCCATCTTTTCATCTGCCCTACATAGAAGGCTTACAGATTGTACCATTTTATAAAAAGTTGCTAACTTCATTGGACACTTCCCATGTGAAAGCTGAGTGTTGAAAGATGGATTTTAAAGGTTTCCCCGGATATAATTCTCAGTAAAGGCTAACAAGGTTACTGGGGATTATATATGTGAGTATTCTGTTGCATGAGGTAAAACTTCTTTTATGCAGACATAATAATTTCATTTGTTTGCATGTTTATTTATTTAAGGTAAGTCATCTGGTCCCACAAGTCCAGTTCCAGCTACAGTCTTGCTGTATAAATCCGCAGGATCTCGTTCAGATTCTCTCATAGGTTCATAGGTGTTTACTAGGCTAATGACCAGAAGGGCCCTTTTAAGCCTAACCATACATCCCAAAATCTCTGACAAGTTCTGATACACTTGATAAGTGTAAGCATGGGCCTGGGAGATGAAAATGGAAATAAATATATATATTTGCAACAGTCATTTGATTGGATATAAGGTAATTATGGATGTTAATGGTCATTATCCTTGGAAGTTTTCTTTGATAGATGATATTTATTTACTTTTATCTACTTGCTGACTAGTTATGCCTTCTGGAGACAAGTGACCATTTTTGGGAGCAATCCAAGAGCACTGCCAGTGTCAGTGACATACTAGTAGACACAGGGTAGGCAAATGGACGCAAAAGAATCAAACCTTGACTGGAGGAAGCAGCTTCTTAACAGCTCAGAGCCTCAATTTACTATGCTAGCCACCACTCCAATGGCATAGAGGGATAAAGCCCCGTTTACAGCCCAGCCAACCTAGGGTCATTTAGTGGTTCAGGTGACAGGCAGGGAAGGGAGGGTGTGACTCTCCTGGGGTAGGGTGGTTGCATGACTTTTCCTCACATACAATCTCTTGGGGATACTGGGGATATAAGAGGGAGGCTCTCTCCAAAGAGGTGAAAAAGGGGTGGACCTTGGCTGAACTGCTGCAGAAGTGGGGTGGTATCCCAGCGGTGCACCTCCCCATTACACATCCACCCCTTCAGCCATACTAGTGATTGCAGGGGAGGGGGAAGAGGTGTAGGTCATAAAGAGAAAAAACTCTGGATAAAGTTGTTGCTCGCACAACCTCCCTCACCCCCCAATTGGACATCTTTAGGTTCCATACTGGCCCCTGTTCCAAATCAGAGATAGTCCATGAGGTGGAAGTAGAGGTTGGTAGACACAGCAATGGATTAGGGGACTGGGGTATGCCATTATGTATGAATCATGGGGAGCAAAAAAAAAAAAAACCTCTGCTAACTGCCAGACTAAATCTGCAGGATAAGTTCTGGTCCTTTAATATTTAGTACAAGAATAAAATCTTTGTTCCTGCATTGCAGGGCTACTACAATCACAGTTTATTACTGTTAATTATATGCAGATGATGTGGTACTTCTGTTTATAGAAAGTGATTAAAAACAAATTTAGAGTTACAGATTCATGTATTTGTGGATTTTAATTGTTGATAATCTTTGTTTTTATTTTAAAGGGTATTATTATAACTATTTCTAAATCCAAACCTTGTTGAAGAATTTGTGGCCATGATATTTTCATTATTAATTCCATTAGATTGCTAGACTTTTCCGTACTAGATCAGATTTATTTCCTTCATGTATCACTGTTCTCATCAGTGTTGGATAATCTAGTATCTTAAGCCTGTATCAAAAGTCCCATCCTTGGTGTATTACTAATTTGTTTGATCTTGAGAAAATGAACTCATCTAGAGCTGAGGTGATTGATAGTTATAATAGTCCCAGATATTGTGTAGCTTTTGCTCTAATTTCTTGTCTGTTTTGTATCAGAAACTCTTTTATTTTAAAATGCATATGCCTGCTATGACTTTTAAATGTTACATTATTTTTATTTTATTCATGTGTTAACTGGGTGAACCCACTGGATACAAGCTTCCCTTTAAAGGTTAAATCAAAATAACAAGATTTCTGCTGTTTGTAATTATTTTTTAATATTTACTCCATGTAAAGGGCATGATTCACCGTGATGTGTCCCATACAAGCCTTTGCAGATATGCTGGGCATAACATTTTATAGTATGTTTCTGTGTATGTTGAAAGTGGATGATGGATAACTTCTGCCCTGCTGTTATTATCTGTACTGCATGTGACATGTTTCCTGTTCATGGTTATCATGCATTTCCATGGATGATAACATTGTAACAGAAGTGATCTGAAACTTACTTTTCCTGTTCATAGAATACATGTGGCTAATAGTATAAGACAGATTGGGTCAAGGTTACCGTCCAAGATTTGTCACTTTGTATGCTGTACACTCATAAAGCACAACCAAAAGACTCACCCCGGGATTCATGAAGCTCGGCGCAAGGCCGGCGTAAGGCTTGCGCCGGCGGTGCAGTGCATAGCCGGCGCAGTAGCGCCATATACATATTAATGAGAGTGCACCGGAATCACAGACACGTGCGTAGTGTACGTGAGCGAGCCCAGGTAGGATGCGTCTGGAGGCGTGTCTAAGCCGGCATGAGGTGAGCAACCTAATGTGCTGACAGCCACGGTCCGCCCACAATAGTAATGGCAGCAGCCAGGTCCCGTGCAGAATGAAACGCACGTACAGTATGCAACATAGTACCCGTCCCAAATTAACGGAGAAGCAAATACAAGCCACGAAGGCATAAGTGTACCCGTCCAAGGAGCAAAGGATACGATAAGACCGCGTTAGTCCCGCAATGCACCGCCAGTGTTTACACTCAGAGAAGGTGTACAGTCAAGATGTCAGCGCCGCACCGACATAGGAGCAGCGATTAAGGTCACCACCTGTCCCACTTTGGTTGGGGCAGTCTCTATGGCCAGTTGTGTCCCGAAAAACGATTAGAAATGGCTGATGTGCTACGATTGTAGGACACAATGATATCCCGTATTTAATGTAATGGTAGCATGAATTGGTTATTTCTGTAACAGAAATACCTAAATGACACAAGAAACAGAATAAGCAAGCAAATTGCCACAACAATAAGCTTATATTTAGGCAAACAAGTGAAGTTCTATGCTATATAGTGACCGTGTGTATGTGTCGGCCTGTAAAGTCAGATGTGAGTCCCGGAAATATCCCAGATCGGAAACTGGAAAAGGTGTAAACCCCAGTAGCGACATGGGCATGGTCACCAGGGTTACCTGCTGTCCCAATGTGCCATGGACAGTCCCTGATTGGACAGTTGTGTCCCTGCAACAATCGGAAAATGGAAAATGACCTCCGATCCCCTGCCAAGAAAATTCCCGCAATATACATGTAATAGTAGCATAAAACATATACATTACTATATGAAACACAGACATGGCATAAGAACATAAATAAGGAACCCAAATGCTTACAGAATAAGCTTATAGTATGGCAAACAAGTGAAGTTCTGTCAACTGCACTAGCCATGGGTATGTGTAGTCCTGCAAATTCCGAAGTTTCCACATAACATGCCCCACTATGGGCATTGGAAAAGGTGCCAACCATAATGGTCACAAGCAGTAGTGACAGTACATAGCCAGGTAGCTGTGTTGACATAACAACAGTAAGGAAGCAAGATACCTCAAACACAGGCAAACATGTGCATAGCAACATATCCCACACCCAGCAACGTCTCTGTTGCATATACTGGATGGCGTATGATGAAGTGTAATATCCAGAAGCAGAACCCATGCATTCGGATGTACTACACAATAGCCTCATTGTACATGTCAGTCCCACCCATGTATACCTCTGCACCCAAACCTGCTAGCATCCGTGTGCAGCTATACAACCACACACAATGTGCATACCTGAAATGTGGTAAGATGTTTGTGTTAGGCAATGCCACGCGGGCAAGTACGTACTCCACATGTCACCAACCCACCGCAGGTACAGATATGTAAATGGCTGCATGTGAATGTGTCAGCAGAATGTGTACATCCCGCATGTAGTATGTACCCGTCCAAACCATATAGGTTTGCATACGACACGGTGCACATAACTGTACACATGTGGACAAGTCGGGTCGTTGGACCACCGCATCGATGATTATCTATGCAGTGAAGTCGATCACATATAGCGGAACAGGTGCCTACCAAACAGGACATCCTAACAGGGTGCTACAGGCAAAGAAGGGGAAGCTGGGACATCACATGTGGAGAGTAGCGTTGCTGGACGGACAAATACACACGGTCAAGGTAAAGGGCGGAACAACATGCATATGGCCGGATGGATGTTGTTCGTAATATATATAGAAACACATATGAAGTTCCAGTTTAGACTCGAAATACTATATAATGCATTGAATTGTACCGTACAATATGGCAGTAGAACTAAGCCTGCATGTAATTGGTGAAGCTAAGCTGTAGTGTGATGGAATTCTGAACCTGGCAGTAAGCAGTACAGCAGGCTCATGTCTGTCAGCATTAATTATTTGCTGGGTTACAGAACAATAAATGTATGTACATGCATAACAGCACTCCTTCCCCAGAGGAGGATGGCCTTGTGAGCTCTATCGAAGATAACAGTACAACTCCTTACCAGAGAGACAAAGCAACGTATTAAGAAATTAACTGTCCACTGTATCGTAACAGTCTAGGGTCCTTGAAACAGCTACAATCACAGAAGGACACTGTAATGTACAAGGTGCCTTGCAAGGCTGTGTTATTCCCATGGGAAAACATTTTAAAAGCACGACCCCAGCACCCACGTATGTATAGACTATTGCGGACCATAGTGATGGAAATGCCCTGTGACCGACCACGCCAGTAAGGTGGGCAAAAGCTGATTGTAAACACTATATAAAGAAACTGCTTACTGTATAGAGTCAGACAAAACTCACATACTTGGACTGTATATTATTTAGCCTGCCTGTGTACACTACTAAAACTTTCCGAACCCGAGCCTCCTGTGTTATCGGCTGTCACTTAGAAAAGCCTACTGATAACTACAGTCTGGTTTTAACAACTTATTTCACATTGTGATCCTTGTAATCCCCAATTCCCTTGGTAAGCTACAGGTCAGAGTGCATGGCTGGTTAGACATGTACGCTGGAGAATATGCATAAATGGTTCTTCTTGAATGAAAAGACCTCCGACTGAATTGTTGTGTGTAAAGAGGCTGTTTACTGTCTGATCTGTGGCTGAAAAGCGGGAAACTGGATCCCAAGAAGAAAACGTGCAGCCTTAAAACAGGAGGCCCAGGTAAGGAGTGTTTGCCTTTTTGTCTCTATTGTAGATCAGGGACCAGACTACATTGTGTTTCTGTTAACAGTAGTGATAGCGGTCAAGACCTACCCACATACTGTTAAATCTGAACATAGGTCAGGGGAACACACAGCAGAGTAAATAGTGATTGTAGACACTACAGTGGATACAGGGAAGGAGACACCACGTGGTATGACAGAAGGGTACGTAGCAGTCGTGTAGAGGATATCGCAGATTATTGAAGAAACAGATCATGTGATCCACGTTTGACGGGTGACGTGAAGAATATGCAATCGCAGAGAGCACATAATGTGAGTTACGCAGCAAAATGGGGTAATAAATATGACATTGATGGTATATTACGCAAAATATCGTTACTGAAACATTGTAATCCCTGAAAATTTGATGCACATGTTCCAGGGTAAACACCTGTTCCACCCTGAGAGGGACAGTCCCTCTGGCCAGCCGTGTCCTGTAAACAAACCGAACAAATGGCAAATGTCCTGATATCTCAGGACAAACATTTCCCAGATATCTATCAAAATGGTAGCATAAAACAGTAAATTTGTATGTGGAACAGCAAAATATAATAATAAACAGAATAAGCAACTGAAATGCTACAACAATTGGTCGCTCTCCTGGCAAAACGTGAATTCCTGTCCTATGTACTGGCCGTGGGTATGCATTTTCCAGGCATATTACACGTTCCGTACACTATTGTCCCACATTGTGCATTGGATAAGGTGGCAGCCCTTAGATGTCCAGGCGACAAAACACCGACAATTGGCTATCGGTCATCCACATCGGTGGACTGAGGTAGTGAACCGAAGGGAATAGAAGACTACAAATGGCTAAGCATCAAACGTACACAGAGAAGATCATAATACAGAAGTACCAATAGCCCCCACAATCCCCTACCACCTCCGATACCACATCCAGGATATTAAGCGGGAGGGCAGGCTAGTCCCCACACGTTATCCTGTGGCAACAGAGGTAGCACAACGAACAAATGTAACAGAAGCTATTGAAACCACATCCCGAACACGTAACATACCTAGGGACACCCGAGTAAGAACACAGTACTAAAACAGAGTGAGGATATCTGTCAATTAATTGAAGTACCGAACCCTCATGCAGGACAGGAAGGCCAGGACCCAACCCCCGTAGCGTATAGACCGTGGACACCAGAAGATATCTGTAAAGTCATAGAGGGAATTCCCCATCCACAAAGTAATCGCTATTCACCATGCAATACCCCTGTATCTCCTGATTGGAAACCAAAAGGGAAATGGCGGATGGTACAGTATGTACAAGCTGTAAATCATGTAAGAATACTTAGGGTAGCGTTGGTGCCAGACCCACACACTATATTCAATGCTATGAACATGCCACAGAAGTATCTTATCGTGGTACATATAAGCTATGCTTACTTTGCAATACCTATACATCCACATAGTCCGTATTGCTTTGCATGTACAGTCAGGGTGACAGATACAGCCATACCCGGCTATCGCGGGGATACTGTGAAAGTACAACGATATTCTCACAGGGGATGGCTAGCTACATTCCGGTGTTAACTCCACCCGGGGCCAGTCAAGTTCTACTTTATTTGGATGATATTCTGCTTGTGGCCCCTACCCAGCAGCAATGTATGGAAGATACAATAGCATTATTGAGATAATCAGCAGAACAGGGACATAAAGTAAGCAAGCATAAATTGCAACTACAGAGAATACAGGTCAATTACCTGGCATATCTGGTATCCAAGTAGGGTAGAACATCACATGACGATAGGAAGGTAGCAATATAATAAGCACCCAAGCCAACTAACAAGAAGGGAATGATGTCCTGTCTGGGCCGACTAACATTTGTCAAATCTGGATACCAAACAATGCTGTGGAATCCGCTGTATTGTTTGCCTTAACCTTTAATACACCTATGGCAGCACAACACATACTACACTGGATTACAGTAGCAGAAACAGCGTTCTGCAGACTAGAACGATTGATAGCCTCAACAGCTGTAGTAGGTTTCGTGAATAATCATAACACATGTTGTCAGACCGTAGATTGTAAGCAGAGATATATGACATCAGTCTTGATGCAACAGCAGGGAAGTAAGCAACGCTACATAGCTGACTACTCATTGCAGTTGGACACTGTGGCATGGTCAGTGCCACATTGTGTACAGGCAGTTGTTGTAGCACCCATGGCAGTACAGGCCCCGGCCGTAATGTTACTAGACCACCCTCTCACTGTGAGAATGTCTCATGCAGTTGCGATCAGTCTGCTGCAAGAGAAGATAGCATTCCTGACCCGTGCTAGACATTTGTCATGTTTGACCATACCACTGAGTCAACCTCATATGGTGATTGAACGTTGTACAACATGAAACCTATCAACGCCACGTCCGACACCTGTGTATGGCACACCACACAGTTGCCTATACGAAATGGATTAAATAACTACACACAGACATGATATCAATGATATACCCTTAGATGATGCAGAGGTGACAGTTAATGTGTACGGATCATGTAGACAGAGTCCTACAGGAACGAATCAAGTAGTTTATGCAGTAGTTATTGATAATGACATTGTAGACGGCCAAACCCTGCAGCATAACGTGTCTGCTCAAGCAGCAGAATAGATAGCTTTAACACGTGCTTGTACTGTAGCGGAAAACTGATGTGTGGACATATGTCCCGATAGTCAGTCTGTTGTCTGTGCAGTGCATGTTTATGAGCAGCAGTGGAAGAATAGGGGAATGATAACATCCACCGGTAAACCGATTAATCATGCGCATACGATCTTGAATGCATTAGACTCCATGCAGTTACCCACTGAAGTAGGTAATTGTAAATGTGCAGGGCATAGAAAGCAACAGGATAACAGTAGGAAAGGTAAGGCATGAGCTCATGCACCTGCAAAACAAGCAGCGCCACAGTTGGAAAGTGTTTGTGTGAATGAGGAATGACAAACCTCAGACAGTTTAGATGTAGAAACTGTACAAACAATGCAAACAGCAACTACGAAAGCAGAAAAGCCGACGTGGTTATGACGAGGAGCAATCCTTGAACACGGACTGCACATATCCACAGTGAGAAAGCCAATATTAATGCCTAATGTATTCAGATATGCGGCTTTGTGGAGCCATGGGTAGAGACATGTCTCAACAGGGGGGATGGTACATTTGGTTAACAGAATACCCCTAACATACGGAATTACGAACCACATACAAACCTCATGAGCAGCGTGTCACGATTGCAGTAGATATCATGCACAGGGAGTATTTAAACCGAAGGGAGTGAGTTTACCTACACCACCATAACCGTTCCGTACTATTTGTATGGAGTTCATACATCTGCATAAATGTGAAGGGAACAAATACTGTTTAGCGATTACACATATATATAATCAAAATGGGTAGAAGCATTCCCAACCATTAATCCGCATGCAGCAGCAGTGGCAAAGGTGCCAGTAAAATAAAGTATCCCTAGATCTGGCATGCTGTAAAGAAGCTACAGTGACAATAGAACACATGTAGTGAACCAGACAATCACGCTACCTGGGGGATTACTTCAGACACCATGAATGTCAATTGCATGTACAACCCACACTCAGCACGACTGCTGGCGCCGTAGAATGGGATCCCGAGAAATAAGTAGAGGAGGTTGGTGGGTGACATCCAGACGAGTTACATGTGCTGTCTACCTCTAGCATTGCTGAGCATGACAACAGTTCCAAATGTAAAGTGCTGCACCCACTTCGAAGAAGTATGTGGAATGGCATATCATGTGCCACAGTGGAAAGCTGTCATGCCTGCAGAGCCGGAGGTCGATGACTCAGTAGTAGGTGACATGAGAGGATTGTTAACTAGTAACACTGTTCTTCAGTTAAAGTCTGTTACAGATAAGAGCAAACGAAGACGGACGCATAGCTGACACCAGTATCCTGTGTGTATGTCACTGTTATCCAAAGAACATTATTGCCAAGTGGACATTGTGAATGTCTGTACCGGGTACTGTTGGCAACGCCTACCGCAGTAAAGTTTGCAGAGAGGTCGTCCTGGGTCCACCTCACATTTCTCAAACCGGTAAAGGATATCAAGTCTGATTGACATCTTGTAGCTGATATACCAAAGAGCCTGAATCACCCGGCCAAGACTGTATAACAATACAAAGCAACCCCAAAGACATTTATGTTTGCTGTCCTAATGATTATACACCTATTAACCATGTTTGTGTTTACGTTACATTTTCTGGGACCTTACCTGCATATAACTACACGGATACAAATACTGATACGTGATGAACTGGCCACAGAGTGTCTTCCACACTTCAACAGATACCTAGGCATGACGCGTGTGCATATAGAGACTAGGAACACTTTAAATTGCTGTGTTTGTACTGCCATACCTACATCATATGGAGGACTTCCAATGCATGTTGTCCCCTTGGGGATAGATTGAGACTTGTGAATATCTACACTTTGATACAGGTTCTGTGAGATCACAGGACAACGTGGCAATGTACTTACCTGTTACACAAAAAGGAATTGTATGTTATCATAAACATGATACAGTTTCAGTTGGTGGGAGTATTTGTAACATAACTGTGTCTTACGAATGTCATATAACAGCCAAAGATCACAGTACTACTTGTAGCACCATTCCTAATTTGTATTGAAACATCATGAGAACAATGTTGAAGGATGTGCAGAAACATCCTGAATTGTATAAACAGTCCTCTGTTAGAGACAGGAATATGTTACATGCAGAGGTAACCCGCATCAGTAGTAAAGTAGAATATTGTTATGTTGTTTGTGGGAAATAAGCATATCAATGGTTACCTGGGAATTGGTCCGCAGTTGTTATTTGGGTTATCTGGCTCCAGTCACATGACATACTGTACAATTGCCTGTGGGTGCGAAACGAACTATAACACATATAGCACGAAGAACTGGGAACACAGTCGAGAAACCTACTAATCCAGTGGGTGAAATGGAAGCTGTTCTGACATTTCAGTCTTCTGCAAGAGATAAAGGAATATCGATTCATATGGACTTGAGTGACAGCGTCACAACCTGGGCTGGAACACTCCCAGCTTCTGGAGTAGTGAAATCAATCAGGGAACAGAGGAAGTTATCAAAACCTGTCGGAGGAAGGATGAATGTGACTTTCCGCTCCTGAACATGTGACTGATGAACTGGATGCAATGAGAACTGTTGTGTCACAAAATGTAATAGCGCACAACTGCACCGTGGCGCTGAGAATTGGTACGTGCGCGCTTACTGAAGAAGATCGCTGTGTCCAACTACCACATGAAGAGACCAAAAGCAACGCCCACCTACAGGTAATATAGCAGGTGTCATCCATGGCGGAACCAGGCCCAAACCCACTGACGAACCATTTCCACAAACCATTGGGTGGATGGGGTCAGTCATACTGAATATCATGATTGCCATTTGTGTTGTTCTGCTCATATTGGGAGCATGTGTCTAGTGCAGGATACTGTGCATGTAAGTATTAGTCAGGGACTCTGGCGACATACCTGTACCCGAGACTATGTATCAAGACCTGTAGTGGTATTTGTCAATAGAAAATGCAATCCTACTTGCAATGTACAACAAATTACTTGCCTAGTTAAACGCTCCACAGAGGAAGAGGCTAGGGAATGAAATAATGTTGTATATGTTTCTGGATAGAGTAGAAGCAATCAAAGGAGGGAGAATGTTAGCAAAATACATATTTAAACATAGATATGACGTGCAACTTTAGAAGCAAATAGTGTATAATGCATATTATTCTACCTGACAATATGGCAGTACAGCTTCTCATGCATGTAATTGCTTGTAGTGTAGCTGCAGTGTGATTGAACCCTGACCCTAGCAGTAACCAGTGCAGCAGGTGTATGTCAGTCAGCATTACTCATCTGCTCGGTTACAGAATAATACATGTATGTACAGGTATATCTGTCATCCTTCCACTGAGGAGGATAGGCTTGTGAGCTCTAACACAGAGTACAGCTGCTCAGCAGAGAGACACAGGAACCTAGTAGGACACGGAGTGAGGACTGGATATGAACAGTGTTGGAACCGTGACAGAGCAGAATTTACCAAGTACAGTCTAAGTGAATATGTGGCTCGCAAGGTTGGGCTATCCTCATGGGAAAACATGTAATAAGCATTACCTGAGCACTGTTGTAGGAATACAATATTCTGTACTCTAGCAATGTAAATGCCTTGTGACTGACCACATCATTAATGTGTGCAAAAGATGATAGTATACAGAATGCTCATACAGATGTAACATGTATAGAGTTGAACAAATGTCTAAACTTTTACTGCATACTCCTTTGCCTCCTGCTGCACAGTAGTAAAATGTTATTAATCCCAGCTTCCTGTGTTAATGAGTGTCATTTTGAAAATACGAATGAGTGTTACAGTTTGATTTAAAAGACTTAATTGACAGATGTTTACGTTCTAGCATGGGAATAGGTCAAGCCAAACATCACAATGTCCATGTGTACCACATACACACAGCCAGTAACACGCAGTAGTAGTGCATGAAGGCATACACGACTGTGGGAATAGTACAGGACATATGGCACGTGCCAAGTGCAGATGCATGACACAAACCCCAGGATGGGTGTCCCTGCAAAGAGGAACATGTGCCAACTACACCTCCCACAGATGTACCGCCAATAAAAACACATGGCAAACACACAGACACACTACTGTCCAACACATGACTGCAACGGAGCCTGGTCAAACACCAACATGAAGCATGCACAAACAGGGACTTGAGTAATGTTTGCCTTAACACCCCCATAGGCCAAAGAAGAATAGAATGGACATATGCATGTAATGCTGTGAAGGATGTGTGGTAGTCCTCAGTATCACAGTGTTAGGGACACAGATACACTGTCATCAACGGTGACGTATGTGCAACGTACACAGCATACCTGCATGTAATACAGAGGACAATCATGTGCCACAGAAATATACAGTGGCGAAAGAGTATAGTGGATAGACAATTGTACATGTGACAAACTATGAATATAGGTTCACACGTCCATAGGTACAGGGTAGGCCATCGTCCCAGGCCCAGCCATAATACTACACCATAGTTAGGATGATTTTGCCAACCTTCTGTGCTTCAGATGAAATACCCATGATATTGCTGTATCTCCGTCAAGCACTGATAATGATGTAATCACTGGCCTATACCTGCAATTCTCCATCCAATGGACAACATAGCTGCGAACAAGGCTAGGAAGGATGTCTGTCTCACATGTACTGTGATGTAGATCCACAGCATAATGAGTGTCTGGGTGATATATGTGTCACTCAAACACATCCCATTAATGACCGTGACAAGGTAAATGTCACCTGCCCTAGTGGTTCTGAGGGATGCGGATACAGTAGGTGAAGCATACACATGACATATGGGTTGACATGGCCTCGTATGTCAGGCACAGGTCAACACTAAACAGCAGGTATGTGACGTGATGTGGCAGGGGTCCTACAAGTGGGGCAGCATTACACAAAATGGTGTCATCCTGCATCTGTACAACAATCAACCTATGTGGGCTTCCCAGCTGCTGTAGGTGTATGGTCAGATACAGTCTGAATGGGGCAATGTAGTAGATCATAGGTGTAACACGTAATGGGTACAAGGAGACAATGACCTAGCCTGATGTAGATGTGAATCCCTGCACCAACAGGTGGGCAATGTAGAAGACCCACACAACCACGATAGCAACGTGTGTGTGGAATGAATGGTGACCGCCAAACACTGTCCCCTGATCCCTGGTAATCACCCCTGTGCTGAGTGGACAGCCACCTATATGCTGGACAGGGGTGACCTAGTAGTTCTCCACAGGTATGATGTTGCATTACGTCGCATTTAGCTGTGGGACATGTCCCTGACAGCAGATATGCATACCTGGGAGGCCCCTTCAAAGGATATCTGTGTCAGATGTCTGTCCCACTATGGCACCTGTTTTGCAGTCATCTACAAACACTGTTGCCCATAGCACCCCTGTGTGTGCCTGTACCGTGAAAATGTAGGTGTATGACAGGAGTGCAGACATGGAAGGGCCCCATGGGACACCACTTGTGACAGGCAGTAGGTCTGACATGCTGCCAGCAACTATGACCATGTGGGTTGTGTCACATAGACAGTTTACAACACATTCTGTGATGTACGTGTTCACATCCCAGCCAATGGGTTTATCAACGATACCTGAGGGGGGTAATGTGATGAAGGGCTTTGCCAGGTCGAGGTAGGCTGTATGGACTGCAACACCCCCATCAGTGGCCTCGGCGACTGTCCCGAAAATGTCAACCATGCTTTAAAGGCATGAACCGCTCCTGAACAAGACAAACCGTGTGTGATGCAAAGTATGTATGTCCCCTATGCAGTCATGTACGAGCCGCAGTATGATCCCTCCCCATGTCTTTGCAGATAGGTCTCCTCAGGGTAATGGGACAGTAATAACCAGCCTCAGTGGAGGTATTGGCCTTGTGACGTGGGACTACAGTTGCCATGTGACACAACCTGGGTACCCTACCTGAGGTGAGGCTACAAAGAAATAGTTGTCCTAACTGTGGGTCCAATTCATAAATGAGATAGTGGAGTACACAGCGGGGTCACCAGCTGGTCTCATGGATGCTATGTCCACTACCCTGGAGAGAGCATGTCCCACCTGTGTGTCACAGAACATTTGGTGACCACAAACCACTGGTACACACATCTCCTCATGTGTGGGGAGGGTGTGGAGATGTCCTCACTGGACTTGTCAGCCTGTATGTTGGCAATGTGTGTATGTTGAGTAAACCCCACCTCTATGTGAACCCAGTCAGAGCATATGTGGGAGTGAGCTCCCAGGTGTCGAGCATAGCAACTGAAGGTAGTATGATTGTTAGCCAGGTCCATGTAGGTATATCTGTGGAATGTGCCCTGGACAATTTCATGACAGTGTGTAACTCTACACATATGATGACCAAGGGTGTCATACCTCACAAGGTGTCTGCTCCACCTTGTAGTAGCCACCTCCTCGTGTTGTACATCCTGTGTATGGCTGGGGTACACCACACTGGATGCTTGGCATTGGTACAGTGAACCACAGTTGGGTAAGTGAATGACTGGCTCATGCAGTCCTGTAGGTACTGGTAGATGGCAAATGTGATTGATGCAGTGGCTGCCGTACTGTCGACCACTGGCTCAGGGTCCTTAAAGGAGACCACAGTAGTGTGCAGAATTGTGTAGTCTGCCTCTGAGCAAGCAATGTGTATGGTAACTGGCAACACTCACAGCAACGGATGCCAAAAGCAGAAGCCAATGTCCAAATAACATAGATCAACTTCTGCATGACAATATGTCTTATCATACATGTATTGACACGTATCTGCTAATTACAATTGCAAATGGCCGGTAAGACTGGCCTAAAGTTCCCGTGATGTACACAGTCTGGGGTGTTGTTCCGATAATAAAGTGGCAATACCTCCCAATCGTGACCTCTGGGTATGGTATGAAAGTGGTTGTTAACCTGCAACATTGGATGTATAGCATTGGGTTCTGGTGTCGGAAGACATGGTTCCTGTAGCACAACACAGTATGGGTAGTCAAGCACACATCCGCGATTGCTGAACACACAGCATCAGTGAAACCCACTGCTCACAAGGACACAGTCCGACAAGCTCTACACTTTAATTATGCACAGTGGTGTCCATTGTCGGACCCAAAAATTGACATCACACCAGATTCACGTCTTCTTTCAATACGTACCTGAACTCATTGTCGTCACAGGTACACATATGCACCGCAAGCCTTAGGACATGTGTTCTTGAATATGGCTTTGAAATGGTTATCGAAATGTTTCCTTAAAATGAACTTGAGAAATGGAATATGAAATGTATTTTGAAGTGGGTCTTTGGAATGTTCTTCAAATATGGTGAATGTCCTATTGGTAATGTACATTAGAAGTTTTTAAACAATTCAAGACAGGATTATTTATGGGATTTTTTTACACATAATTAATTCCAAAAAATTATTAACTAAATTACAGTATTAAATTAACACTATATTAATTTTATATTATTTATATTTATATTTATTCATACTTAAGATATATATATATATTTATAATATTATTTATTTAATTAACTATTTGTATAATTGTATATTAATATATGTGTTATCATTATTGTCAGCATTTTTTAGGTATTGTGTAGTATATGTTCTTTGATCAGCATCAAGACATTTTATTTATTTATTTATTTAATTATTTATTTATCAAATCATCTTACTTTTTATGCACTAATTATGCACTTTATGATACAGTCAGTACTTTTAATGAAAGCAATATTTAGATTTTTTTCATCTTATCCAACTTTATATGTTTTAACATTAAGAAGTGATGCCCTTTTAAATTCAAGTCTAACTGCAAAGCAATTAATTAATTAACTACTGTTGGGAATCAATGTACAATATAAAAGGAATGTTTGGATCAGTTTTTAAGTGGATTCTGAGGAAGTCTCCGTTGTGGGAGATGAAAGCGCTAAATCTGAGGAGTTTTTAAACTTGTTTTGGTTGGTTACATTAAAGAAATCAGTTTTTAACTACTCGTTATTCGTGGTTTATGCTGGTAAAACATTACGGAGGTGCAGCAGACTAAGAGAGAGACAAAGGACAGCCTTAATAGTGCCGGGACGTGGTTTGTGTTTGGTGATACATTTTCTTTGGTTACAAAGCTCTAAACTTTACATATGCACAGTGGTGTCCATTGTAGGACCCAAAAATTTGTCTAAAGACAGGAATGCCGCCTTCTTTCATCACCTAACTGAACTCATTGTCGACACAGGTACACATATGCACCGCAAGCGTGTTTAATGTTGCTGATAGCTGTCCATGTAATGCAGCACAGATGCACAGAAATACCCAGGGTACCGGGTCCATAGAACTGCGTCCACATCACAGTCCCGCACACATGACGGATGTGTAATGGGTACTGTCAATTGTTGCAGTCAAGGGATTCTGGGTATGTAGACTCTGTGCTCGGTGTTGTTTCGCAGGCAATCCTTTCTCCCGCCCCGTGGGAGGGATGTGTGCATAGCACCTGCCTTACTCTCTGCTAATAATGCAAACCATACTCCGGAGAATGCTAAATGTAGGTGTGGAATGTGTACAGCCCTATACTAGTGTCCAGTAGGCAATTGTCATGGATGGACACCCTTATGGCCAGGATGGCACCCACAACTGCAAACCCGGGTAAATGACATAGCCGCGGTAAGGCATAACACAGGAAATACACATAGGGACTACAGTTGACATTCCACATACAAAGCCGGACCGTCGTGCCAACACTGGCGTACACAGCACTCAATCTGCCAGCAACAGACTGAGGAGCACCCGCTACCGTACAGCGGAACAGATGTGCGACCTGTGGAACACATACTAATGGCACACACACAACGTCAAGTAGGATATGTAAACTATGGCATTCCCACCTATGAAGACAACATGGTTAAATGAATACATAGGTAATCAACATGTTCCGGTGGTGTTATATTGGAAATACAGTGACGGATATGTCCCATTGGGATGTCTGCGGTTTATATGAAGCAGTTGCTAACCAGCATCTTTGGATGTATGTCATTTGTCCACAGTACTAAATCAACTGGTTATGTAGCACCATGTGGAATGGGTAGTCAAACAGACATCCGCGATTGCTGAACACACAGTATCAGTGAAACCCACTGCTCACAAGGACACAGTCCGACAAGCTCTACACTTTACATATGCACAGTGGTGTCCATTGTAGGACCCAAAAATTTGTCTAAAGACAGGAATGCCGCCTTATTTAATCACCTAACTGAACTCATTGTCGTCACAGGTACACATATGCACCGCAAGCGTGTTTAATGTTGCTGATAGCTGTCCATGTAATGCAGCACAGATGCACAGAAATACCCAGGGTACCGGGTCCATAGAACTGCGTCCACATCACAGTCCCGCACACATGACAGATGTGTAATGGGTACTATCAATTGTTGCAGTCAAGGGATTCTGGGTATGTAGACTCTGTGCTCGGTGTTGTTTCGCAGCCAATCCTTTCTCCCGCCCCGTGGGAGGGATGTGTGCGTAACACCTGCCTTACTCTCCGCTAATAATGCAAACCATACACCGGAGAATGCTAAATGTAGGTGTGGAATGTGTACAGCCCTATACTAGTGTCCAGTAGGCAATTGTCATGGATGGACACCCGTATGGCCAGGATGGCACCCACAACTGCAAACCCGGTAAATGACATAGCCGCAGTAAGGCATAACACAGGAAATACACATAGGGACTACAGTTGACATTCCACATACAAAGCCGGACCGTCGTGCCAACACCGGCGTACACAGCACTCAATCTGCCAGCAACAGAATGAGGAGCACCCGCTACCGTACAGCGGAACAGATGTGCGACCTGTGGAACACATACTAATGGCACACACACAACGTCACGTAGGATATGTAAACTATGGCATTCCCACCTATGAAGACAACATGGTTAAATGAATACATAGGTAATCAACATGTTCCCGTGGTGTTATATTGGAAATACAGTGACGGATATGTCCCATTGGGATGTCTGAGGTTTATATGAAGCAGTTGCTAACCAGCATCTTTGGATGTATGTCATTTGTTCACAGTACTAAATCACCTGGTTATGTAGCACCATGTGGAATGGGTAGTCAAACAGACATCCGCGATTGGGGAACATACACCAGCAGTGAAAAGCACTGGGCAGGTGGACACAGTCCAGCAACATCTAACTTGACATATGCACATCGGTGTCCATTGTAGGACCCATAAATTCTATTCAGAGAATGCCCGCTAGCTTCCTGCATTACTCACGTGATCTCATTGTAGACACCACGACACAGGTACACATATGCACGCAAGCGTGTTCAATGTTGATGATAGCTGTCCATGAAATGCAGCACACATGCACAGAAATACCCAGGGTATCGGGTCCATTCAGCTGCGTCCACATCACAGTCCCGCACACATGAAGGATGTGTAATGGGTACTGTCCACTGTTGCAGTCAAGGGAGTCTGGGTATGTAGAATCTGGCCTCGGTGTTGTTTCGCAGGCAATCCTTTGTCCCGCCCCGTGGGAGGGATGTGTGCGTAGCACATGCGTCACTCTCCGCTAATAATGCAAACCATCTACCGGAGAATGCAAAATGCAGGTGTGAAATGTGTACAGCCCTATACCAGTGTACAGTAGGCAATTCACATGGATGGACAAGCGTATGACTAAGATGGCACCCATAACTGCAAACCCGGTGGAATTACACTGCCGTAGTAAGACATTACACAAGTAATACACATAGGGACTACAGTTGACATTCCCCATACAACAAACACAGACAACCAGCCGATGAAGTCCAAAGCAAAGACGAGGTACTGTAGGGACCGTCAGTGACCACTCAGAGCACACCAAGAATTAAAGGCAGTCACCATAGTCTATTGGAGCCCACTTCGTCTGCTTCATAAGCAGACTTATTCAGAATACATACAATGCAGTCCAACCTACTACATTTAAAAGCCTTAATTGGTCAGTACATTAGATGTGCTAGGTACTAATTACATGCCTTAAAGGCAGACAAGCAAACAAACCTTACTTGGGTTACAGATCCCACACAGTGAGGACATCAGACATTGCTTCGAAAGGTACAGTCTTCATCGGAAAATAGAAATATATGTACATATATGAAAGATGAACCAACATAAAATGTTTTCCAAATGTCTGACTGTGTAAGATACATATATATGTCCTACGGATTGTGCCAATATATTAACAGAACTGCAGACACCTAGTAATATAAATGAACCATAATATATACACATAAACCGTATGATTATGACTAATGTAAAATAGACCAACGAAATGTAAAGATTCACAATGTGCTAATGTAAATATTCATTTAGAAGGTTACTTAAATAAATCAATTCAGACATCCATGTCTAAATACTAACACAAGGCCAGCGAGGTGCTTGCCCTCACATGTACTGGGATGTTGTTCCACAGCATAGTGAGTGTCTGGGTGATGAATCTGTCCCAACAACACGCTCGATTAATGACAGTGTCAAGGTGTACGTCAGCTGCCCTTGTGGTTCTGAGGGATCTAACTTCTTTACGTGAAGCATAGTCATCAGATCTGGGTTCGACATAGCCTTGTATGCCAGGCACGGGTCACCTCTGGGCAAGTGGTATGCAACTGTATACAGCTGGAATTCTTTCAGTCGGTCAGTATAACACATATACCTGAGACCCTGCATCTGTTTGTCGATGAACTGTTGGTGCCTTTCCAGCTGCTGCAGGTGTTGGGTCAGATACATTCTGAACGGGCCATTGTACCCAATCATAGGTCTAATGAGTGATGAGTACAAGGGGACAATGACGTGCCCTGATCTAGATGTGAATCCCTTCATGATGATGTGGGCAATGTGGAAGGTCTACCTAACTATGTTAGCAACATGTGTGTCTAACGAACGGTTAACAACAACCCGTGTCCCCAGATCACTGGTAACCCCCTCTGTGCTCAGTGGATTGCCACCTATATGGTAGCTCTAACCTTGTTCTTCCCGAAGGGTATGCCTATGCATTTCCTGGCATTTAGCTGTAGGACATGTCTCTGGTACCACTTATCCACATCTGTGAGGCACTCCTGAAGGATATCTGTGTCAGATGTGTGTCTGACTTTGGCACCCGGTTTGCAGTCATCTGCAAACATTGTCACCCATAACCCCCCTGTGTATGCGTGTACATTGGAAACGTAGATGCTGAGAAATAGTGGACCCAGGACTGAGCCCCATGGGACACCACCTGTGACTGGCTGTGAGTATGACATGGCGCCAGCAACTATGGCCATGTGTGTTCTGTGACTTAGCCAGTTTGCAACCCATATGGCGATGTATGGATTTACATTCAAGATGACGGGTTTATCAATTATACCCGAGGGGGGTATTGTGTCGAAGGCCTCTGCCGGGTTGAGGTAGGCTGTATGGACTGCTTTACCCTCATCAATGGCCTTGGTGACTGATTCTACAAAGTGAAACACGTGTAAAAGGCATGATCTGACTCTGAACAAGCTAAACTGGGTTGTATCCAAAGTATGCGAGTCCCCTATGTCTTTATCTATGTGTTCCATTATGATCCATCTCCATGGCTTTGCAGATAAGGCTTGTCAAACTAATGGTATGGTAATAACCAGGGTCAGTGGAGGCACCATCTATGTGGAGTGTGACTACAGTCGCCCTGTGCTACTACTCGGGTACGTATCCTGAGGTGAGGCTAAGATTAAACAGCTGTCCTAAGTGTGTGTTTAATTCCCCATAGAGTTCCTGGAGTACACAGCTGGGACACCATCTGGACCCATGGATGCTGTGTTGACTGCCTTGGGGCTGGATGTGGGTAATGCTGGACATACCCACGGCAGACGTGGCGCGTTCCCGAGTCCGATGCCCAAGGGACCACACACATAGCCGGCCTTAGGCATAGGCCAAGTAGGTAGCCATCTAGGGCGTTGCTCTACTCGGGGCACCTTTCCAGACTCTATTTGGTGTAGGTAGACCAGGAGGGGGGTAGCAGGTGATGTATCGGTGGCAACTTCTGCCTAGGGCACCACTTAACCTAAGGCCACTCTTCCCGTGGGTAATACAGCAGTACCCACACCCAGACGCGGGTCATTGCTAGGGTCATTGCTAGTATGGCATATCATCTATGTCAGGAAACCATATATCCCCAGACATAATGGCACAGCATAATGCCTGTTCGCCGCCCAAAGGCAAACATACGTCACCCGCGGCGGTGCGGACGTACTGCGCGAGATGTCCGTTAACAATGTCAACATTGTCTCGCTTTGTGAAACAAACTCCACATAGACATTCAATACTAAACAGCGACGGAGAACCCGATGTCCTCGTGGCTGAGCTGTTCAACCTGTTCCGCCATGTTAAATGTGTGTAGCGCAGCGGAACCGGCCCAAACCAAGCAACGGACATGTCTGTGGCTCAGTGAAAGTCGTCACGCAATGGTAAACCCTTGTAATATTGCGACACAGGCCATACATACGGAGGGTTAGTAATGGAAATTGGTCAGTTCGACCAGACCGTGTGCAATTAGTATAACAAGATCTACAACGGGTACACCGGCCAATCGGCGCACACGGTTACGAATAATTGGGGGGGGGCGTGACATGGTACCATGGACACGGACAAAACGTGCCCATGTGACTCATCTAACATTCGTACAGGGTCAGGGCAGTCCCGTACAGTGGGCAGACAAGACCAAACCCAAAGCACCACAGCAACACCCTGACAATCGAAGGCCTGTATGCGTATGGGATATAAGCAGCTGTCATCTGAACAGCCCTGCGGTGACGACATATGCATCCTGGGCCATGAGCGAGGGGGAATTAGGAATGTTCAACATGCAGTACCACACCTTTCCCAGCAGGAGAATGGATGCCTGTGACGTGCGTGTGTGCGGGGGGGGATATGTAAATGTACATAGGTACCATGGGTATGCATATTAATGACAACGAACAGCTAACGTGTACTGGTCACAGTAACCGGCAAACATGAATGCAGTCACCCTTGAATTACGACTATAGAACATATAGATGTGCACGTGTACGTAATGCGTCCATGCTGCAAAGACTGTTACATATATAAAGCTGTAAGTGCTTTCTGCACACGTCCGTCAACCGGATCAGACATATGTTACCGGAATAGTCACAACTAACGCAAAACACGTAACCACACAGACACTGTAAACATATATAAACGGACTACGGATATGCATGTGCGCGTAACCCACAATCCGGACATGCGAGTGTGCGTGTGCGTGTGTGATCCAGTGGAACCAGGGAAGGTTACGGATGTCTCCTCCACACATTTACATTCATAATTGTAAAATATATGCTTAAATAGTACTTATTGATTCCATGCTTTGTTATCGTAATGCTACTATTATACACATTGATATACAATATCCTGATCAACACACTACATTCTAAGGTGCACTCACAACAATTATCAACTATGTGTCAGGATACTGATTGTATTTACCAATATTGTATATATATTAACACATTGTTGCCGTATTATTGTTTCCATGAAGTAAGGCATGCAACACTGATATGTATATGTCACGTTATAATCAAGACTTGGAGCACTGTCCACCTAACTATGAGCAGGTTTATTGATTATTTCGCTTTAAACCGACTCTGAAGGAAGTGTATAAGGGACGGCTATGTCATGCATTCCGTACTCTGACGATGCCCCATGGTAGTAGGGGGAAGAGGTCAGTAACCTTTCACTGTGGAGTCTATCGTATTTGACAGTGTCTGTTTTGCCGATATATGTTCCATAATGTCGTTTATGAAGATGGGCAGGACGCAAGGTTTGCTGTATTTCCGCATACTGGCACGTGGATATAGATAGGCCATGTCATACAAACGATGGGTAGTCAAGCAGACATCCACGATTGGGGAACATACAGCGGCAGTCAATACCACTGGCCAGATGGTGACAGTCCAACACGTTCTACACTTTACAAATGCACATCGGTGTCCATTGTAGGACTTCAAAAATTACGGCGTTTGCTCTGTTATCCATCGATCGCCAATCAGAGTACTAACCGTGACTACGGCACAGCTAGACATATGCACCACCAGCGTGTTTAAGGTTGATGATACCTGCCCATGACATGCAGGACATATGAACAGAGGTCCCCAGACTGCCGTGTCCATACATGTGCGTCCATATCCCAGTTCCGCACACATGAAGGATGTGTCATGCGCATCGTGGGGGGTTGCAGCCATGGTATCCTGGGTATGCAAAATGGGGCTCGGTGTTGTTTGGCAGATAATCCGTTGTCCCGCCCCGTGGGAGGGCTGTGGGTACAGGACGTGCCTTAGTCCCCAGTAAGGATGCAAAGCATCCATTGGGTAATGCTAAAGGCAGGTGTGAAATGTGTTCAGCCCTACATCAGTGTCCAGTAGGCATTTCCCAAGGATGGACAAACGTACGGACAAGATGGCACCCATAATAGCAAACCTGGTGGAATCACACAGCCGTAGTAAGGCATAACACAGGACATACAGATGGAAACAACAGTAGATACACCCCGTAGACATCCATCCTGCCGTGCGAATCCCAGCGTACACAGCAGCCAAGGTGCTATCAAGTATGTGGGGATCACCCGCTTCCACTCTGCTGAACATACGTGCGACCTGTGGAACACATATTAATGGCACACCAACAACGTCAACTAGGAAGGTCATACTATCGTTAAAATATGGCGTTCCCACACATAAATAACATACTGTCATGAATAAATAGGTTCTACATGTACCGGCTGTGTTATAATGACAATACAGTGGCGGATAGTTCACAATGGTACCTCTGAGGATTATCTAAAGCAGTTGCCAACCTGCAGTACTACAGTAACACCATATGGGTAAATTGTGGAAGGACACGGGTTCCGTAGCACTACATAATATGGGTAGGCGGACAGACATCCGGGACTGGGGAACATACGGCGGCAGTCAAACCCACTGGCCGAATGGACACAGTCCAACATGTTCTAAACTTTACATATGCACATCGGTGTCCATTGCAGGACCCAAAATTACTCCTTAAGTAAGTGTGGGCAACATAGTGTGAACCGGAAGAGGTGACAGCCGTGACTATGGCACAGGTAGATATATGCACCACAAGCATCTTCAAGGGTGATGACAGCCGTCCATGAAATGCAGGACATATGAATAGGACTCCCCAGGCTGCTGCGTCCATACACGTACGCTCACATCCCATTTCCGCACACATGAAGGGTGTGCAAGGGGTACTGTCGAGGGTTGCAGACATGGGATCGTGGGTATGCAAAAATGGGTGTCGGTGTGGATTGGCAGATGATTCGTTGTCCCGCCCCATGTGCGGGACGTGGCCATGGCATATGCGTTACTCCGCAATACTAATACCGATCATCCACCGGAAATGGAGAATGCAGCTGTGAAATGTTGACAGCCCGATACTAGTGTCCAGTAGGCAGTTCCCATGGATGGACAAACGTACGGCCAAGATGGCACCCATAGCTGCAAACCTGGGGGAATCCCACAGCTGTTGCAAGGCATAACCCAGGGAATACAGATAGGGTCTACAGTAGACACTCCCCATTCAAAGCCAGACCGATGGGCAGATACCGGCGCACACAGCACTCAATCTGCCAGCACATCTATGGGGATCACACGCTTCCATACAGTGGAACAGATGGGTCACCTGTGTAAACATACCAATGGCACAATCTCCACGTCTGCTGGGAATGACATACGAAGGTCAAACTATGGCATTGCCAACAATGAAAGACATCCTTCGGTGAATTAATAGGAGTGATGTCAATAGACCATGGCAAACACCCAATGAACAGGGAAGACTTGCTGGCACCCTATGGCCACAAACCATGTCACACATAGGTAGATGGAACAGTCAACTTAAACATTTCATCCACGACAGGTCGCATATGGTATCCAAAGGTACTTCATAGACATGTATGCGCTATCACCCGTTGGCCCCGTGAGACTTACACATAACATGGAAGTATCCAGGCTTTAAATGTCCACCCTTACACTTCCATTTGTCACTGTCTATGCGAGCAATGGAGATGTAGCCACAGCATAGAAAGCAGAGACGTACTGCTAACGAAACACACACATGTCACCATCACAGAAAGCATACTATGAACTATGAACACACGTATTACATGATATTGTACTATGAAACACAAACAAACCAGCAACCTGCAGCAAGAATAGTCCCCGTAGTTCGACACAACACAAGTCTTCGTAACATTTAAACAGTTCATTACAACATGCAACGGTTGTTTCCACAACGTGTGCAGAAAAACAGCTATGTCTAAGAATGTTCACAATCAACAATGTGAGTCTTAACATGATTTTAAATATCACACTGTTGATTGTGAACACTTAAAGGATTTGCTTATTCAGTTGTATTTGCGAAAGCAACGGAAACACACACACACACGGAAGGGACGTGAGATGAACCTACGCCTATTTACATGAACTCAGTACAGTATGAAGCTTTCACAGCACGCGCTACCGAGTGAACTGACGTGAGCGCTGTCAGAGGCATACTTGTAGGCTGGTGACGTCACCCGCAAGACAATAGTTGGCAATAGCCAAGGCATGTGTTGCGGAGCGACTAAAAGCATAATCAGTCGCAGAGGCAGCTGGAAACACACACACACAGAGACACACACACACGGAAGGGACGGGGACGAACCTACGCCTATCTACATGAACACACTACAGTATGAAGCATTTACAGAACGCGCTACCGACTTTACTGAACAGAGCGCTGTCAGAGGCATACTTGTAGGCTGGTGACGTCACCCGCAAGACAATAGTTGGCAATAGCCAAGGCATGTGTTGCGGAGCGTCTAAAAGCATAATCAGTCGCAGAGGCAGCTGGAAACACACACACACAGAGACACACACACACGGAAGGGACGGGGACGAACCTACGCCTATCTACATGAACACACTACAGTATGAAGCATTTACAGAACGCGCTACCGACTTTACTGAACAGAGCGCTGTCAGAGGCATACTTGTAGGCTGGTGACGTCACCCGCAAGACAATAGTTGGCAATAGCCAAGGCATGTGTTGCGGAGCGTCTAAAAGCATAATCAGTCGCAGAGGCAGCTGGAAACACACACACACAGAGACACACACACACGGAAGGGACGGGGGACGAACCTACGCCTATCTACATGAACACACTACAGTATGAAGCATTTACAGAACGCGCTACCGACTTTACTGAACAGAGCGCTGTCAGAGGCATACTTGTAGGCTGCTGACGCCACCCGCAAGACAATAGTTGGCAATAGCCAAGGCATGTGTTGCGGAGCGTCTAAAAGCATAATCAGTCGCAGAGGCAGCTGGAAACACACACACACAGAGACACACACACACGGAAGGGACGGGGACGAACCTACGCCTATCTACATGAACACACTACAGTATGAAGCATTTACAGAACGCGCTACCGACTTTACTGAACAGAGCGCTGTCAGAGGCATACTTGTAGGCTGCTGACGTCACCCGCAAGACAATAGTTGGCAATAGCCAAGGCATGTGTTGCGGAGCGTCTAAAAGCATAATCAGTCGCAGAGGCAGCTGGAAACACACACACACACACACACACACACACACACACACACACACACACACACACACACGGAAGGGACGGGGGACGAACCTACGCCTATCTACATGTACACACTACAGTATGAAGCATTTACAGAACGCGCTACCGAGTTTACTGAGCAGAGCGCTGTCAGGAGGCATACCCCTACGTGAGTGGTATCATTTGCAGAGGCAATGCGCCCGATGGACAGAGTGCGCAGTCACGCAGTCTGTTACCATCCCAAGGTCGCCGTACAGTAACACGTTAGTGCTGCAGTCGGGAATACCAAGTAACTACTGATCAGTACATCACTGCCTACTGGGCATGCTCAGACACTTAGACTCGGCACAGAGCAGACATGCATACACATGGTGCGACGGCATGGGTGGCGGAATGTGGACCGTCGTGTGTGTCCAGCCACACAACAGAAACCTGGCCATGCCACAGACGTGGCCGTTGCGTACGGGATACAGGCATGCACCCGGGGTATAACTGCAGACGGGCGGGTGTGCACTGTGCTGTGTGTCTATCTACACAGCTGCCTACTGGGCATGCTCAGACACTTAGAGTCGGCACAGAGCAGACATGCATACACATGGTGCGACGGCATGGGTGGCGGAATGTGGACCGTCCTGTGTGTCCAGCCACGCAACAGCAACCCGGCCATGCCACAGACGTGGCCGTTGCTGCAGGGAATATCTAGGTGCAATTAACCATGTGTAGGACTGGCCTACAGTTTGTTGCATGCTACAGACAACCCTCCCAAACACAGGATACCTTCACAGATGTCCTGAGGACACTGGTGAGTGGGCATGCTCTCACAACAGCACCGTATTGGGTGACATGAACCACCCATACATAGCCTGGGAACATTACCCATGGCACAACACACTACGCCAGCGGTCCCAGGTGTTCACACACCTGGCCACTGTTAAACAGCCATGCACCATACATACTAGGGGGGGATGTCTGACAGTTCTGCCCATCACACATGGTGAGGATATGCCCCACACAGGATGTACAGCCCTCACTGGTGATGCAAGACCGTATAGTGGATCCACTGGTCATCCACATCCTGTAACCAACACCAGCATGGGGGACCTCAGTGATGACCTCTCCACAGAAAACCACACACATCATACGACCGGTGTGGTACCCTACAAGTCCTCCATGCCAGTGTTGAACACAGGCCAGACCAGCAAACGCCTAACAAATGCCTTCTCTGAGCACCCACATGCATGTCTGCAACAGGCAAACATGATGACATCAGGACCTTGTCCACCACAGGTAGGCACATGGTGTGGTGGACCGCAGCCACTGACTACCTGTACATCAACAGTTGGAGCTAATACATGGCAGAGCAATGACAGTACCAGGGAAGCCATCACCCATTCATACCGGCGTCACCATACGGCCCCACATACCATCATCCACGGCCGCTTGTGGGAGTGGTACTGCAGAGGGCACATGAGACGACCATAGGGCCTTCCCTAACAGTGGTAAGGACATGGTTGGGGGCACACAGACTTGGCTGGAAATGGTCCAGAATGGTACAACAGTCACTGCACCCACAGACATTGTCTGCAAACCAGCGGACATGTTCCATGCATACATCCCCCCCCCCAAGAGGGAACATATCCATCCCACCAGAGTGTATCCTCCCAGACATCTCATATGGCCTGGAGTGATCCCATATCTCTATGGCGTTTGACACGTCAGCAATGGGCACCGATAGTGTCCCTGGCTGTGTGCTACCCATCCTCGTTAAGGCCCACGGCCCACACATGTGGCCACTGTGTCATGTTAGCCTTACTATGGGCTATGTCCCCAATGGATGCCATATGGCATCTGTGGTCCCACTATGGCAGGGTAGTGCTCTTATGGACTGTCGGCAGCCACACCCTATACGCTTGACAAGCCTTGTCTGCAAAGCTGTGGGGAGGTCCATACAGGTGGCCATGGTTACAGATAGCGTTGTACAGCCAATACCGGAACATACCCACAACTACATAGTCAAGGGCGGATCCTGCCTCCCGAACCTGCTCGTCCTGTCTGGAGTGGTCACCAAGGCCATTGATGGGGATACGTGGGTTTGCACACAGTACCATGACCTGGTGGGAGCGTTCAGAGCACACTACACATGGGACCCATGGAAAGGCTCGCCAGCATACATGTGGGGACATATGTCACCCGATGCTTCTCAGACAGGTTGGAGGTCACACCACACAGGGTTGGTGCTCAAGGTGCCTTGTCACACTCATATGTGGACCCAGTGGAGGCCCACAGGGCTCACTCCTGGGCCCCCTGCCATATGGCATCCGACCTTCCAATGTGCATGCAATCATAGGGGGATTGTAGCAGACAAGGTGTGCAGATGACTACACACCGGCCAACATACCCAACACCCCACGTTACACGGACATCCACCTAGGGCGTCATAGACATGGATGACTGGTGCCAGAGCCATGGCCTGCTACTAAATGCCAGAGAAGGTGCAGCACTACCCAGTGTGAAGGACATGTTCGTCCCAATGTCACATGTAGGTGGTACGCCATTAAAGATGGTGGACATGTTCAGGGAAATGGCTACCACACCTGTTGGCAACCTCTGTCAACACACACAATGGCAATGTGGGTGTGAAGACATTCCATTGTGGCCTCCTGGTCCGGATGGAATCGCAACCACATCAGGGGTGTTCATTGTACCCCTGTACACATCACACACCAGAGCAATGACTGCGTACAATGGCACATGTGGCCTGTAGCTAACCTGACGCCTGCAGCACTCGGAAGGACCACAAACGTTCCACAAGACGGGGATGACGGTGCTAGGACATGTGTCACAAGCTGCACGGCCAAGGGGACACCGGCTGTAAATCTTCACAGCACATCTGCTCCGTGGTGATCTGTGCCTGGCATACACGGCCATGTCTGACCTGGGTGACATGGGCACATTCCACCTCCCAGGCTCCATGCAAACACGGGCACAGAAGCGACTGTCAAACACCTCAACACAAAGATGAGTGTGACGTGCTGGGGGAACAGGGTTAACGGCCAGACACCCCCTACAACACAGGGAGGAGTGCCAGGCCATGTGAAGGAAAGGCCCTGACTGCCTTCGCCCAGGACTGCTAATGACGTGTGGATGTGTGACGATAGTTATGCGCCAGGCAACATCTGTGTGTCACTGCTAGACCAGGGACTGGGGACTGATGGATATGGCATCCCCATCCTGAGGGGTGTTAGACGCCACACACAGTCATGCTAGGTCCACACATGTCGAGGGCACATATCCTGTTACGCTCATGTGCGCCTATGTAGCTATGTAGGGTCCATGCCGGATGCGGTAACTGTGCTATGCTGATGTTGCCAGACATGCCTGTGGGTACCCCACAACTACACGCGGGGAACTAATTACAGTGCTCCCAGTAGGCACGCAAGTACACCATCAGTATCATACGGGTTAACTGCACCGACATGGTGCTACACATGTAACCACCACACATACTGTGTACACATATCAATGAATGCTGCACCTGTCCTGCATGGTATGTCTGCTGCATGATGTCCGTGCACAACCCACATCACATACACACCTGTCACCAGCCATACACACACACCACAACATACACATCACGTACTATGCGGACACAGGTATCACATACACCTCTCACTATCGTGTCCACCCTGTGCATCAGAATATGTTAGCTTAACCGTGCAGTGATGGTGTAGCTCACAGTTATGCGGCAGAGACTTCATCATATGCACAGGGTGATGTGTGCCACAGGCATGGGCTGTACCAATGGATGACATCATGTGTGTGTGTAAGGGCCTGTGCATTGAGTGGGCATGACTATGTAGATTGCATGTGGGTGTGGTGGAGCCCTACAGTTGTGTCTGCTGTGTGTGGGTGTGTGTGTACACAGTTCAGTCATCTGTGATGCCTACACGGGGTATGCTTGGCAGCCCCTGACTGTACAGTGCAGGTGTTACGGCTCACTGTGTCCGCTTGCGGCGACGTGACCCGCGCCTGCCTGGGGTCGCACGGGCACGACCGGGTGGAGGTACGGACTGTCCACTCTCCGATGTCACATGTCCGCTGGAAACGTGCCCACGACGGGGCCGTCCAGGGCCACGTCCACGTGGCCTGCTCTGTCCTGGTGTGGATGGTGTAGTAGCAGCTGCACTGCTGCTGCTACCAGCACTGTCTGGGTGGGCATGGGAGGTGGCACGCAGACGCTGACCTGCAGCAGGTGGTGTTGCTGGCACACGCCCACGTTCCCTATGCCTCACCCCTACCTGGGGTTCCTGCACGGACTGCGCACGCTCAAGGATGGCCATGCCTCGGTCGAGGATACCAGCCATGTCACCCAATCTCCTATCCAGAACATCGGCAAGATGCTGTTGTGCATTCGCCAATGCCTGGATGCTGTCATTCAAGGTACGGATTGCGGACCTCTGCAGCCTCTGCCCTTCCTGGTTCTGCCGTTCAGCACGTGCCTGCGCCGCCATTACAGTCTGGAACATGCGTCTGGTTATACCAGCTGCTGCACCCTGTACGGCAGGTGTATGTCTAGCGGTGCTCCCCCTACGAGCAGCACCTGCCACATGCCTGCGTGGCACTGCACCAGTCCTTACACTGGCAACATCGTGTGTACCCACACCTTCTGCAGCCACCACACATTCCTGCTCGGGGCCAAGAGACGCTGACTGACCGTCATCTATGGGCAACGGTGTTGGGGTATGTGTCGGCATCTGAACCGTGAGCGGGGTTGAAAGGGACGTATGTGTGATGTTCTCCAGTGGCACAGTGTCTACCTGTGACGACCCTGCCTGTGCCTCATGCACATGGTCATCACCACTAGTATCTGTGGGGACACTAGCATCAGATTGACCGCAGGAGGGAACCCACCTACAGCACCTGTCAATACAAAGACATACCTTCGGTTACAATACAGACACACACACACACACACACACACACACACACACACACACACACACACACACACACACACACACACAGCATGCATGTGATAATGCAGGTGGCATGCAGCATTCACACAACACAGACCAGTGAATGCAGACCAGACATTCATAGTGGCAGTATGTACACTGCCCTGGTGGGGACAGTACAACAGGCAGGTGTCATTTAGTAGGCATGCAGTACACACATTCATGGTAGTTCGCATGCATCAGCGTGATACACCGTGTGGCCACGGGCGAGTTGAGAGTACACATGGCTGCCGACACTATGTAATGTACACCGCAAACATGTGCAGTATCATGTGGACATGTGACGATGGTGTCCCACCGCATGCACCACATCACAACGGCTGTCACGGTGCAGTGTTATGTGTACAGTCTACAGATACAATGTATGGGTAACACTGATGTCTGTGCAGGTACGTTTGCTGTGAGCTGTGTACATAGCTGTACAGTGTGGAGTGCGGGCTCTGTGCCACTGCACAGTAGCAGGACACAGCTATGTGTCTGTGCGATGCGTGACCTGGACGCATTACATTGCCATGTCTGTAAGTCAGTTCAGCTGCTCAGCAGCACGATATGGTGGACATTGGAGGCACCTGTAGTAGCTGTGGAGAGGCATTCCATGTCACTGGTGTACTACATCGGATGTCCAGGGGGTCCACTACAGAGATGAACCCACTATGTGTGTACAGGGTGCAACGGTGACTACCCACTGTGGATGTGCTGTGTGGCAACATGCCTGTAGGTATCGACCATGGCCTTGTCTGTCTGAGTCATTGACAATTGTGTGTGGTAGACATCGTGCACACGGCCCTGTGGTGGCCCATGTGACATACAACCATACTAGTGTGAGGTGTCACATTCTCTACGGATATGCTGACAGTGTGGATGTCTGCTATGTTGTGCATAGGTCATGTCATGGTGTGACAATGCTGCAGCCAGACATCCACGTGCATGGGACATGGCATGTGCCATGTCACAACGCGGTGCACCCGATGCAGGGGCATGGGTCACATTGGTAACACCTGTGCTCTGGCCAGATCACAGCTCACTATGTGGTACTGTGTGCATACTGCACTGGCATACCAATGCATACTACACATGCAGCCATTGTGTAACACCTACACCATTGTATGCATAGCTGAATGCACGTAACACACCAATAGGTTGTGTGGTGTCATACCACTCTACGCTAACGGTTGTATCTACTGTACATGGGTGGTGTGTGTTTTGGGATGGTGCGAGCTGTATACCGTGACTGGGGCACACACAGGTGAGCATGTCATGCCTAGACACATGGGTAATATCAATACAGCAGAACATGCCTTTGACTAGCAACAGACTTACCTGCAACAGACCCTTGTCCTTGCGACACGCCAGACGTACCTGTAAAGACATTACACAACGGTATACACATTAGCCATTACTATCTCCACGGTCAGCACTGTGCATGTCACATCATGCATGTGTGTTAGCATGTGCTATGCACATGTCTGCTAACACAACATAGCATACTATGGTTTGCATCTTGTGTGGCCATATACCTGGCATGTATTGCTATATCATGTGTTGTACTATGACACCCACACACACGTCGCTTATCATACAAACATGCAACACTGACTTACCAGTCGGCTCCAGGCTCATAGTTCGGGAGACACCCACCTCCACGATGGACGAAGTGTTTCTGCGTGTTGTTCCGTGGGTGTCCCCAGACTGGCCAGGAGCTCCTCCGTGGCTGTGAGTGGGGCTGGGTTGGTGGCCCACCACCTGTCCCACGTTGTTGCCTGGCGATTGCAGCAGCACGCTGTCTTGCATGCCGGATCAGGTCTGTGCAGTGCCTGCGGATTTGCTGATAGCTGCGGTTGTATCCGCCCAGGCTGTTCACCCTCCTGCACATCTCCTCCCACATCTCCTGCCGTTCCTGTGCCTGCTGTGGCACATGGCTGAATAGCACGGCGTGGTTACTATGGAGGTATGGGATTATCACCTCCTCCTCCTGTCGGATGAAAGGTGGAAGCCGGGAACGTGGCATTATCTGGAAGACATAATGATGGTGGCAGGTCACATTCACACTGCTGTGCTGGCATACTGTTGAAAATACATTGCTATGACATGTACGAGATCTGCACAGTGATCTGTGAATGGCATCGTGGCAGTGCACAGCCGATGTTTTTGCTTCACACCATTGAGCACTGGGTGTCACATCATATCTGTGTGCCACCCCATCACACTGTACACGCACCATGTAGATGTTAGCCTGCCGTGGACATGTGTACCTGGCTGCACCTATGTCCAAATCAGTTGGCATAGGTCCCCATGTGACGTCTGTGCTACTGTTCACCTGGACGCTGTGTATATGTCAGTACACATCACGTCTGTGTCCATTGTGAACGTCAGCAGCGGCACTGTACACATACACATGGACACCTGCACATGCATGTGTTGTGCCATGTACTTCCACACAGCACTGTACGGGTGTTGGACAACTTGCCACAGCTCACCTGTGTTGCACATGTGATAGACATGGAGCAATGTGTAACCATGACACATTAGCAGGAAAGGCCATGCATAGCATGTACACACACACATTGTGCAGAGCATCACACAGCACCTGTAACATGACAGGGTGCATCACCGCCACATTACTGCTGTGTATGGTTGATAGTGAGAGTGCCTTTTGTCCATTGCACCATGTAGGACTGTGATAGCTCATGCAGCCTTGCTGGTCAGGTCTGCATGATATGGCAGGGTATGCCACATACATGGCGCTGGGTGTGATCCACCTGGGGTTGACGGTATTGGCAGGGTGGCTGTCCATTGCATATGTCATAGCTGTGTGAATATGGACATTCAACATGTTTATCACCATGGTGTGGACACTGTCCTCAAGCGAGGTATGCTGTACGCTGCTTGTTGAGGGTGTGTCTGCTGCATGCAGGTATCACACATCCATGCATACACTGTAGCCCTGGCAGGTGCTATGTGCTGGGAAATTGATCGACACAGTGCTGTATGTGGACACACACCGCTATCCCATGCACATGGATGGCTGCCTGCACTGATGTGGGTAACACATATGTGTACATCCAGTGGCCGCTGCCACCCACATGTCTGCTGCTGCACTACACACCGCCATCCCTCCCTCTGTGAATGTGGTGTTGGGCTCAGCAGAGGTATCCATGTATGGGGACAGGGATGTTCACATAGCAGGCCCACTGATGGTATCGTCGATCTGACCATACACATATGACGCACCCCTCACACATACAACCCATTCATATTGTTGTTCACAACGGTGACACAGCTATATTGCTATGCCGGAGGCATTCACAGACATACATACACAGAGGCATGCACGTCCATCTGTGGCATTGCCTGGACTATTGCTGTGTTTTGGCACCTAACGTGTTTGACTGCAGGTGGCGCAGACCTACTGTGCACATGTCTACACGGTAGGCCTGTTCTACGGTAGGCATCTGTGATGTGCTGTGCACATCTCATATCTGCACATTTGGTTGGTGTCCATCGGTCCACGGGCCAGTGGTGGGACATACAGGGATGTTGCTGAACATATATGCATGCGACCCTGTACAGCTGTGACGCTAGCCTCTCAGATGCTCATGTGTCGTGGACGTGAACACCGTACACACACATGTGGTTGTGGGCTGCCGTCCGTACCCATCTCCACCTGTGGGTTGCTATCATCCCACACACTCCTTGTACTGTATGTTCAGGCTATGCACCTATGTGGGGCTTGTGTGCATGCAATACGATACTATGTGCCTTTGCACCCATCACAGACAATGTCACACAGGTACACCGCAGCCATACACATCGCAGCTTGTTGTCAGCACGTCACATGTGGTACACACCTAACACATCTCCTGTGAGACATGGTCATTTGTATGGGCATGTCCAGTAGTCACATACCACAGCTACCCCTACATGACGGCTATGCAGGACATGTGTGTGTACAGCTACTGTGACATGTACACGAGCAATGCCCCCTACCTACATCACATGGTACTACCTGTGGAGTATGTGTGTCTGCATCCATGCTATGGCCATAGATGACAATTGTACATCAATATGTGCAACATACCTCATTGGGGTTGTCATGTGCACATGTTCCATGTGTCAATGCATTGTTTGTGTCTGTTGGGCGGTCATTGTTGTGCATGGTTTACATGGCTGACATAGCGTACTGTGTCTGATTCCAGGTACTTCATTGGGCTACCAGCATTGTACATTTCTACAGCACATTCCAGCCATCATGTAGCCAGCTTAGATGACAGTGGGAGGTGTTCCGCCATGTGCACATATGTCACACAGTACGAGGGTGACTGACACACATTGTCAGGACTGGGTTCTGACTGCTGTGGCTGTGTGTACTGGTGTTGACAACCATGACTGCACCAGATGGTGTCTTCTGGATGTGTGACATTCACAACAAACACCTACATTCACATAGCAGCACATCGTCCATGACAATGGACATTCCTGCATGAACACTGTGTACGGTATGTCTGTATGACCACTGCATATATCACTGGTGGCCACCAGCATGGCTGCCTACAACAGCAGTGTGTATCCTGTGCAAACATGGGTTACACCAGTCACAACACACCTGTGTCAGATGGCCCTGTAGTGGGTGACAGTGCAGTTCCATTCATCATGTAACAGTATACATCGTGCACCAGTATGTTGCAGACATGTGAACGGCTGTGCTACTCAACATATGCACACATGACACATCACCTGGTACACCGTGTCTGCCTTGCCACCTGCTATTGTGACCACCCTGTGATGACATTGTACAGCCCACATGGACTTGGACATGTGATGGCTCAATGGTGAATTAACCCTCCAGGTGTGTGTCTAGCCAGGTGTCCAGTAGCCAGTGGTCTGCATGCAGGGATAGTGTACATTGGCCTACTCTGTCACTGGGACTGTTGACTATGGTCATACTGTAGTTATGCAGGCATGTGGTGTTTGTCCAGTCTGATAGTCGTGTTCAACCACACTACCGTGGCACACATGACCTGTGGACATCTGCCTAAGGTGTGCAGCCCACATGTACATCTTCACATGCTATGCTGCCTGTGCAGCGGTGTCACATGTCTGTCTCCAGCAGGGCTGTCACAGGTAGGCACAGCATGCAGTGATGTGTGACAATGCTTACACCCTCCACTGTGCTGTACACTAGCACTGCACACACAGTACAGCACACATGTCATTTATCTGCAGTGCCTGGGACCTGCCTCCATGCCCTACACGGCACACCTGCCAGTCCAGATTGTACACAGATCATACCTCCCAGGCACATACCTGACTGTAACACACACGGGTGGGTGGTTCCCACACCACACCGTGATTTACACACATACTGTATATTCCCATGACACATTGCATCATAGGTAATCCATGTTCAGATACCCATGTTCGTGACCGCCACGCACATTGTGACACGCGACAGTGAATACACTGTACACCACAGGTTACATGCCGGTCGGGTTGGCATACTGTACATTGCACCTAGGACAGTTGCTACTGCTATGTATTGCCAGCAACACGCCCTTCCCTAGTATGGACTCCCATGTACCCACACATGCTTGGCCATGCAGTACGCATAGCTGGGTGACACATTACACGACACATACCATACCTACACTACCCTCGGCATGCACCAAACCTCCATGTGTCTGTGTGCTAGGCCTACACACCTCCCCCCTCTGTTTGCTGAACATCCATGCTTCTCATCCCTGCTAGCCACACCCTAAACACACAACCATAGCAGCATGCATGGTACATACACACTACAGCCGGTATTACTGACATCCACTGACAGAGGTAGTTGATGGCATGGCACCCCGTACGATGGACAGTCTACGTGCCTATGCCAACACTGATCACAGTGCACTTCTGCTACATTTACACACTGGTAGGGACCATGCTATTCCACACTGAGACATGGTGGTACTGGCCTTTTCACAGACGCCACAGTGGTATTCCTGTTCCATGCACACGTGCTGTATGGGCACATGTGCAGGCTGTTGCACGGTAGTTATGTTCACCTGTGTGTTGTGTGTCACTTGACAGTCATGGTGTGTCCTCATGGTGCATGACATACACAGCTAGCTACCTACACATGACTGCCAGACATTGCAGTGTGGGCCCTCACGCAGTGTGGTGGTATGTCTCTGCTGTTTGACTACATCCACATTCAATGCAGCATACCACAGTCATGCAGGCATTGCCAACACAGATGTTGCTGGCATCGTGCCTGCCAATGGGGTACCTACCAACAATACACACTCTCACTCACTACAGGGTTCCAATCCTTGGCTGGACATTGTATTAACCCTGTGGACACATACATAGTACTGCCATGCACATGTTATGTCCGGGAACACAGTCCCAATGTCACCTCAAACCGCCATAGTTGTTGTATCCCGCCAACCTGGCTGTTACATGTCTCTGCAGCAGCACACTGCAGTGACTGCTAGCCCATTCATGTACGTTGTGTACCCTGACCACCACACTACCACATCTATCACACTACACATGGATGGTACTGCATTGCACGTATGGGGCTGCATCTCTACACCCATGACTGGGCCATTCAGTATGGCACTGGGCCACATCTTGACATACATGCTTCACACACTCATTGACTACCTGCATGCCTTTACTGGCACCCTTGTTGGGCTTCTGTGCCACAGCACACCACATCCCATGCTGGCCACCTGTCATACTATTGCATGGGTGGTTGGGGTGGTACAGAGGGTATCACATCAGACATGATCCGCTCTTTGCCCTTCAGCACCATTCCACTTTATGCTATTGCCAATGTACACATCCAGCATCACATCGTACCTTATGTCTCGGGATGTTACGCCATGTGCCTTCTGTACAGTTCACACAGTGGTGCAGGCATATCATGCTAACTACAACAAGTCAGGGACGTGTGACATTGCACAGTCCTCAGACATGTGGCCCCTCATGCTCAGTATTTGCATACGCACACTACCTGCTGTCACACAGTACTGTACATGCCTACATATACCACTTCTACATACCTGGCAGCATTCTAGCTCATCCTACTATGTTGCTGACACCCATACAGGTGTCAGTGTGGCAGATATATCATGTAGATATCATTGCATCAGTTACATCACACATAGTGCATACACATCACCTTTGCATACTGACAGTCATGCGGTGTGTATCACATGGATACTGTCCCTATACAGGCATATCACGTTGTACATGGTTGATGTACACACACATGCCCCACATGGTGCTGTGGTTGCCATATTCCACCATGGCGTGGGTACACATGTGCAGGACCACGATTTCTGGACCGTATGTCTAGCTGATACCTTGGGTGCCCTTGTACCTGTGCCATACACACATGTACACGCAGGCCATGTTACAATAACACATGTGTGGTGTACCTTACACAATGGATACAACGTTACATGTCTCAGTATAGTCATGCTGTGATCTCTACCCGGCTCAGACAGTTTACATATGCAAATGACAGTCATGTAACACATCTGTACTCACCTGCATGCCACTAACACAGGGGTGTAATCTACTCTGCCATGGGCCATGTTCTCCACAGTACTGATGCATGTAGTACTCCTACATGGCGTTTGCAGTGGGCAGGGTGGGAGGAGCAGTCCTGCATGTGTGCACACATGCCACATTTCTCGGCCCGGGCGCCTGTGTGACATCCACAGACTGGACACACACCGTGCTGTGGGACATAGGTCCTGTGCACATCCCACAGGGGCACACTGTGTCACTAGTCATGTGATAGCTCCCTTGCTGGTAGGGTGACACAGACCCATGGTACCACCACAGCGGACGTACTGTATAGACATAACAGTTGACATCCACTTCTGCCATTCAGTGGACACTACCATGGGGGGGGGTGTCACTACTGTGTACATTGCACATGTGTTTACACACGGCCCTGCTGGACATCATTGTGGCACACATTGCACCTGCTACGGAATGCTTGGACATGTGTACTTCCTGTTCCCTCCATTTGCGGTACCTATTCTGCTACTACATTGTCCCATATGTGCAGGCCATACATATCTTGTGTATGTACATAACATTAGGCCATCCCTCCATCATGCATGCTATGCCTGTGATACTGTCTATGATTTCTGAACATATCCATCATGACAGCTTTGCATTACACATAATTGACATAGTCACCCCTACTGCGTGGGATACGTGCACGTCGTGCGCACATTCCGTATGACATCGACGGTATATGCCCATGCACATGTGTGCTGTGACACTATACATACATGTCCTATCCCCTGCTGTGGCACTTCATTGTTGGATATCCACTGCCAGCATCAGCGTGGGTGGTGGCATTGTTCTGTGTTTGCAACCCCTATGGCAGACCTGGGGTAGGGTTACCACCTGTGCCACTTTGCAAGGGACAGTCCCTCTTTGGGCAGTTGTGTCCTGACAAAACATATTACAAATGGCAAATGTCCTGAGATTGTAGGACATAATTATGTCCCATTTTTATGTAAGAGTTGCATAACATAGTTATTTATGTATGTACATTCCTAAATGTTACAAGACACACAATAAGCAACTTAACTGCTACAAGACTACGCTTTTATTTAGGCAAAAGAGTACAGTTCTACCCTTTGTACTGACCATGGGTATGTGTCCACCTGTAACATCTGATGTGTGTCCCAAGATGTCCCACTTTGGCCATTTGAAAAGGTGGCAAGCCTAACCTGGGGTTATCCCGTGTGTGTACATGTTGTCCCACTGCTGTGCACACGTTGTCCACAGTCGCTGGTATGCTGCGGCTTAGCATTACATAACCAACCTTCACCTCTCTCTGCCTGATGGACAGGTATCTTTACCTACACACACCGCTCACATACTGTACAGATTCGCCATACGATCGTGCGTTACACACCAGTACATGTCGTGGGTTCGACATACCTTTCCGCCTTTGGTTCTGCTCGCCTGTATTTACTTGGTACTCCTTTTGTATTCCGCCTTTGTTCGGTATGAACATACGGTTTGAATATCCAGGAGTCTTCCTTATATTCGCCGTCACCTGAGGCATGTGGGTTAATCAGGCCAATAGCTGTTCCTCGGTGTGTACTTATGCGCATATCACCGGTGATCCCCCTCCTTTCGATCGCTACGCGTCGGCACTAGGACATGGTTCTTTCCTCGTGTGGCCGTTGGTTATTTGCAATACCTTCGTGAGGATGGTATGTATTGTATCATGTTTGTGTGACTGCATCCGCTATGTGTGGTGTCGGGTACATTTCGCTGTGGTGTTAGCCGTGGATTGTGTGTGTTGGGTATGGTATTCTGTTCGACATGTGGGTGTCCGTGTCCTGGCGGCGCCTGTCGATGGCGTTGTGCATTCAGATGTGTAACATAGCTGTTATATTCCTGTACACAACGGATGCAAGGATGCATCAGCCGCTGCTAGTGTTTCCCACGAGCTTGTTGTGGGTATGCCGCTGTCATTGACTGCCTGTATGTTTTTGCTACGGTTTTAGCTGTTATCCCTTTGATATGTGCGATGGGGTATATCTGCGGATGTGGGTAACGGTACGTGGTGTGAGTCTTGCATTTATACATACGGGATATGCTTGTGTGTGTGCTCCATCCCTGCTTGGGGGGCTGCAGGTTACCTGTCTGTTGTTCCGGGAATGTTTGTTTTGTTGATGTCGTGTGCTGTCGGTATCGCCTGCATGTGTGCTTCCTGCACGTATTCCTCCTTCACATGGGTTATATATCTGCGGATGTTCGTCCGTGCCTACTATCCATTGGCATTTTGTCGCTGATAGTTACGGTGAATGTGGTCCTATACTTGGGACGGCCTGTATGCTACCGGTAGCCTCCTATTCGTGTGCCGCTTGCTTACTTCACGGTCGTGTTACACACAGCGGTATTTACGGGACCGTAAGTGTTCACGATCGGTGCCGGGATAGCACATTCGTATTTTCGCCGTACATGCCTGATGCTGTGTAACATTGCCGACGGACCGTGTTGAGTGTACCTTATGGCCGCCATACATACGGTCATGGTTTGTACATGCGTCCTTTGCATCTCCTGTTGGCTATGGCCCTGTGGTACATTCTGGGACATTTCCGCTTTGCATCGTTTTACGTCGCCACATGCATAGCCACTGAGGAGATGTCAGTACTACTTTGTGGGTACTGCTGTACATACGCCTATGGTTCCTGTACTGTATGCCTACGCATGTTATTACACTCCGCCTGTGACATGTCATCTACATACACATTTTACAGTGGCACACACATTACACAAACACAGCGGAACACACGACAGCCTCACCTCACACATACACATATTGCCGCCATGGCTCTCAACCTTCTATTTCCAAAGTGAGGAACACACACATTAGTAATGTGAAACAAATGGGCATAATGTGGAACACATAGTAATGGCATAGTGACAACTTCAGCTAAGTAGGTCATAGGTTGATTATAATATGCTGATTTACTTACAGTGAAGAACCTTTAATGACTTACTATGATTAAATTCTATTTACCAGGATGTCATTTATATACATTCCTAACAATGGATGTTTGACAGACATTTTCAATGTGGAACTTTGAGGTACTGCGAGGAACATGAACTGTTTTACACCCCAAAGGAGGTACGGTCCTCATAATGTCGTACACTTCACTGGTATGCTTGCCGCATTCGCACCGGCGGTTGAACACAGTACCTACGTTGGTCGACGCCGGCGGCGGCGTGTATCTCCGCACTCATATCCTATGGATATGACACGCACATATCCCGTTAATGTACCGTGGACTGGTGACCATCCCGACACGCGGATATGTATTGATGCAGGTTGACATTTCCATGGCTGGCGTTACCTGCTCTGCCCACCCTCCAGGATGATCGGGTTGTCGGTCACTATGTTTACTATGTGGTGATTTCGCGTATTACTTATCTGTGAACTTGCATCCCTGGGTTCCATATTACCCTGTTGTACTTTATATCTGTGTATGCATACATATATTTCTACATGTGTACTGATATCTATTTCCGTATCTGTGTATGCACATGAGTACATATGTGGTCGACTTGCGGCGATAGTGGCAGCATACGGCTACGCCGTGTGCTGTAGAACCGGCGTGCGGTGAGGTGTTGGCTATTGGGTGTGCAGTGTTTGGGCGGTGCCTTTGTTGGAGTCACACATACGTCCGCACATACGGTACACATTACGGGCGGACATGTTTGTGTGGCGTCCATTTTACTGTGTGTGCAGGTCAGGAGGTGTCAGTCCATGGGGCCTACACTGTCAAAGTATGTGCTATGCGTTCCCTCTTTGCCAGGGCGTAGGCATATTGGGTACGCCTCTGTCTACCTACTGGGGCTGGCTCAGTGTGTCCATGGCGCTGAACGCCCTGTGCCTGTGCTTGCCCTGGCAGTTGTGGCGGGCTTGGTGGCCCTCCGGCATCATGTCCCTGCAGCAGCTGTTTCCGCAGAATCATATTGTGTAGCATACAACATACTATGAATATGTGGGCACTTGTGCCTGGAGAGTACTGCAAGGCTCCACCGGATGTATCCAAGCACCGGAACCGTGATTTCAACATCCCAACACACGCCTATGATTATTCTTGTTTGTGCGTGTGCCTCATTATGGCGTTCTTGCATGTGTGTGTGTGCATTTCTGATGGGTGTCATCAACCACGGCTCCAGTGCGTAGCCAGCATCCCCCACAAGGTGACCTTGTGTGATGTCCCCTTTGGCGAATACCTGATACAGCTGTGAGGCATGCCAGATATGGGAGTCGTGGTAGCTTCCAGGGCTGCCAGCACACACATCCATGATAATGCCCTGCGCATTGCACACGACCTGGCAATTGATGGAGGGGTATCCCTTGCGGTTTATGTAGCGTCTACCCTGCTCCCGGTGGTGACTTAATTTCTATGTGCGCACAGTCTATCGCACCCAGGACCTCCGGTATTGTGCCACACGGTGGAAGCGGCGCATATTGCTAGCCAACTCCTCCTGAGATGTGGGGAAATTTATGTGCTCATGGGCATGTGGTAACATGGCATCCAGGAACTGGTGTAGTACCCTGGATGCTGATGCCTGTGAGATGCCCATTATGTCCCCGGTTGGCCTTTGAAAGGTACCTGTAGCCAGTATTCGCAAGCTCACACATACCTTTGTGTCCACTGGGATGGGCTCCCTCTGTTGTCTCTTGTTCTCAGGGCCGGCCGGCACAGCTCCACTATTTGCTGTAACGTGTCCCTGTCCACCCTGTAGCGCTCTACTATCTCCAGGTCTCGCAGCCCCTGGTAGGTCACCCTTGGTCTGAACACTCTCCTTCTCCTGTGAGGCCTACGGTAGTTGTCGGCACCACCCTCCGCAACTCCGTCTGTCTCTGCCACATACCTATGCATCACGGCCACGGCGGCACCCAGCATATACATATTAAAAGTTCCCCGTCTGTTTACACCCTACGGTGCAGCGTTTGGGAAATCACACTGTGTGTTGTGTGCATTCACATTTAATACTGTTGTGCTGTATACCCGGTGATGTCATTGGGTGTGTCTGTGCAGCCGTATCCATGGATTATTTCTGTGGTTTTACGGTTGCAACTGCAACGGTACTGCCTGTAGTGTTACATTACAGTTGCCTGCATTGCCTTGGCCTTGCATCTTACATTACTGCATCCTGCAGGCACATGGCATATGATGCATGTTATCTGCAGCCGCAGTTATGCTACCTCTGTACTTGGCTGTGCTATTTCGGTTCTTTGCTCTTTGCATTTCTACTACATCCCCTACTATCTTTGCATTCATATGCCTCCCCTTTCCTGTTATGCAGGAGTCTGCATGCAGAGTTATCAGCTGCCGGCGTTTGCCCTTCCTGCATTGATTGGTGTTGATTGCTCATTACGGCTCCATTTACACTGCTTCCGCATTTCCTCGTATTCTCCGCATTACCTTCCTATATCCGTGGTTGTTGACGGGAGGCCGTCACATGACTGGTTTAGGGAACGTAGTCATCCTCGTGCACATGCATCTGTATGCGCATTATGTACTCTCAGCGCATCTATTTCCTAACACGCCAGTCCTGATGCTGTGATGTGCATTGTACAGCCCAGATTTGCTGACCTCCAATATCCTTCCTCCTACAGTGGCACACCCCTCTGTGGTTGACATGTATCTCGTGTAGGCCACTCCTCGGTGTAGTACCGCTACGCCGTTTGCTCCATCCTTACACCGGCGCCGTTTTTGCGATTCACTATTATCTGCCTCATTTGCATGGAATTGACTACTAATACATGGTTACGGCGAACACCGCCACCACTCCTTGACAACCATTGCGCTGGGGTTGAAGCTTTACATACATACTATGGTGTGTGGTGGCTGTGCAGCTGATGTGTGTTATACTGCTCTTTTAGGACATTGTCATATTATTTCATTGCTTTGCAACTTCTGTGCACATATCCCGGGGTCTGCTGTTCTTTCTACGACGTGCCATTTATGTCATTTTTACATTTTGTGCATATTTTCTTTGGACATTCTCGGTGCCTTTCCACATTGGCATATTGCACCTATATGATACCTGACTTTGACAGCCTTCCGTTACTCCTCGGTCATGTTTGGGTAAATGTAAACCGTTTTTTTTGGTTTACATTGCCGTGCCCTTACGCTACGCCTGCGCCACTTCGTGGATCGCTATTTGCCCTCATTTGCATGGTGCAATACCGCACACAGTGTGTTTTGCATACCTACGCCGGGGGCGGAGACGGTCCGGCGCACGCCGGTAGTGCACGTGGAATTCATTCATACCTGAATCGCTCAGCAGCCATATTTGGCGTTATAACGCCGACGCTATGCTGGCGCCTGGCGCAAGGTTCATGAATCCGGGGGTCACACTAACTTAAAATTGACAATTGCATCAGTACGGTTTATGCTGGTAGGCCTTTGGTTACCTGCAAGAAATATCAAACTTTGGGGGGAAACTGCCTGGTACACATCATTATTATAACAAAGTGCTGAGACATTCAGCTGTTCATGGAAGACTCAGATGTTGTAGCCATGCATAGTTCTTTTATTAAACAGATAGATGTTGTTTGTCAACCCCAAAACTTAACTGATCTATACCTTTACTTGGTTTTGTGCAATTGTATTTGTGTCATGATATCCATGTGGGAAAAACTGAAAGACACCTAAATGTGTATATATATATATATATATATATATATATATATATATATATATATATATATATATATATATATATATATCTCAGAACATCTGTAAGAAATTAGAAATAAATACTGACATGATGCTTTGGCAGTTCATAGTGAGGACTGTGATAATGGAGTAACTAAGTCTGAATTTAGTTCTCAAGTATTAGAGGTGTTGCATATGTGTGTTTGCAATAAGGGCTCTGATATCAATGTTTAGAATATCAGATAAAGACAATGTAGACTGCAAGATCAATAGCTCCTGGACAAGATACAGTATTTAGTATAGCCTGTTTATTGAAGAAGATGCCTAGGATAGGATGCCTAGGCAACTAAAATGTCAACGCCTTATCGCTTGTGTGTAGTGAGTGGAAGACCTTTTAAAGTGTGAATGCTGTGCAGGTTAGTTTTATACACTAAAGAAGGGTTATCTATCCAAAATATTTCAGCATTTATTTTAATTAAATCAGACTTTCGATGATCTAGTTATTCTAATGTTTGTTCTTTTTGTTTAAAATTACTTATTAATCAATATAGTCATCTGTATACTTTCCCTGGTGTATTTACATGGATAATGTTGTGGAAAAACATGGTAGTCCAGGATTCATTTCAGCAGCTCACTGATTAATAGTGCTGAATACAGCTCTTAATATTCAATGAGTGCAAGGCAGTGTTGAGGCTCATGAAGACAAAAGACATGATCACTGTTAAATGGAAGGGAGCAGATGGAATATTTAGTTTAAAAACTTGACAGAACCATGAATAATAATTACAGTCCCATTAGTGTGACAGCTCTCTGGGGACAGTTATGGGATCTTCATTCTGTGTCCCATCATTGATCAGAGCATAGATCTGGACATTGCTGGTCAATACCAATGTGCTTCACTAATGGTAAATAATGTGCAATAAACATTTTATGGTTATAGGGTCTAAGCAATGGATCATCACTTACCTATAGACATAGTGTTGCACTATATGACTATAAATATTGTTGCTTAGACTGAGCACTGGTTAACCAAAGAAAGAAGGAGAGTATGGTTAGGTGGCCATGTGCTACCCGGAGTCCTTTTCAGAACTGAGTAACTTAGGATCAATGTAGGACTGCTATTATTTAATCATTTAATAAGTTTAAATATGCAGATGAGACTAAAATGACAACTGCCACAATGGCTATTTTAACAAAGCATGTCTTATGACTCTAGGCACATTAGACACACCGAACTGTATGGTTGCTCTTCAGTGAAAAACGCAATATGTTATAATTTGACAAGGATAATTAGAGTTTCAGTTTCTAAGTACGATATAAGAGTTTAAAGGCTGTGAGTACAGGAAACAGTCAGGGGAAATGGATAAAGCTCTACTCTTCAAGCTTCACTATATTCATATATTCATTATAAAGTGTGTAGTGGAATGCACTTTCATTGTTTGTACAGCTTTTAATATTAAAATATGCATCAACTTATATAGCAGTGATCATAATTAAGTATCAGTAATGTGTATAGAAAATACTTTAATGATTCTAGATGAAAGATGGTGCAGGCAGCATTTCTGGGGGCCAGTGAGCTATTACCAAGCCTTAGGCAGCTGTCTTGCGAGTCCTGTGGTAGATTCAGCTCAATTACCTTTATACAAATACCATGTACTGCCTATTTGGAATATGCATTTGAGTTTTGACATCCCATATTACTCTAGGATGTTTGGCTACAAACTATGCATTGCAAGTGCACTACCAGCTGAGATAAGGTGGCCAAAGCCACAAACCTGATTCTGGTTTTCATTGGGAACAAAGCCCTCGTCCTCTTATGCAGAAGCCTATACTCTCTGCAACTCCATGTCTAATAGAACTGCTGAGGTCAGTCCATGTCAGGGGAATGGAGAAAAGTTCCTTTAAGGTTTTCACATTAGCCAGCTTGATGTAGCCTAGAGGGTAAGATGGCTTTGTGTCATATGATTATATAACTTACTGCTATCAGTTTCTAAGGTCATGATAGACTAGACTGAAAGAATGCAGAAATTTATGGAGATGAAAATATTTAATGTAAGAACAGACTGACACAGCTGTGCACCTTTGCACATCAAAGGCATTCATGTGGTGTCAAAAGGATACACAGAAGAATAATAGCTTCTGGGATTAATTTTGTTCAGTAGTGTTACAGTTGTTCTTACAATGTATGCAACACAGTAGTGGCCCATCATAATAATTAAAGACAAAGAGTCTTACCTTTAAACTGTATAACCTTGCACTTTTTTCCAAATATAGACTAGTTGAGAACAGTTATTAACAGAGCCACATGCTAAAAGTATTACACATTTGTATAAAGCTACTATTGGATTTTGCAAAGACTGTTTATGCAGATCCGCTATTCTCTTTTAATTGACTCGTTTAAATAAAGCATTCCCAAGTAACCAAGCAGCAGTCCATCTCAACTAAATGACCAAACTCCTGACTCTGTAAAGAAGTGACCAACTACAGCTTAATTTCCTTTTGTGTTCATTCAGTCCTGAACACTCATAATGCTGCCCACCAAGAGGTACATTAGGAAGTGACCACAATACAGCTGTATTTCCTGGTTAAATTAAGTTGAATTGGTCAGCTGTTTGTAACCTTGAACCATCACATGAAATGCAGTGCCAGGCCTGCAATAAATGTCATTGTCTACTATTTTAAGTGTGGGTATGGTAATTTAAATGTCATTCTGGTCATTTTCAGCTAGAACTTAAGAAGCATCTGGGCTTTTGTTCTCACTGTCTAATTCCTGGAGGCCACTTAGCATAGCTTGTTTCAATTATCCACTGTGCTCTTTTGTGCTATGCTGTGTTTTTCTGGGTTACTTTAAGGTGATGTGTTTTTCTCATATTTTTGAGCCTGAACCATCAGACTGACTGCAAAATCAGGGTGCTCCCCAAAGCACCACGGGGGAGAACACTACATAGAAACAAGTAGTGATCCGGTAAAATCAACCTTGGAATTATTTTGGTTTTCACTTGGTCTAACACAGTTACTAGAGCTGACACCACCTGTCACAGTGCTGCTCTAAGCTGTGCATTCTGGCTTCAGACTGTATACAATAGATTTATGTAGCATCCCTCAACTTTTGTGCAAGTACAAAATTTCTGAATTTGTCACTGCACCATTGCATCGCACCTGTTGTTACTTAACCATTGCAAATGTATTTCTCCAAATCATATTATGTCTGTGCTTTTCTAACCAATGTAAGCTTATTTTCCCAACTACCTGACAAATTACTGCTGCACTGTGTGAGACACATGTGCCTACATTCACGCTGATGTAGTATTACATGGCATCAGTCCCTGTCATCTCCTCAACATAACTATTGAGTGGCATCTAAGCTTACTGTTTCACTCGCATTTACAGTTGTGTTATCTTTGAATTATATTGCTTTAATACTGCTTTTTTACGTGGGTACTATTGAGTATTGCATTCCTTCTAGAATGTGTACACTATGTACTGAGATATCACTATCTTTTTTCACATGCTGCTCCTAACTAAACTATTATCCCTCCTTGTACATGTACACCTTATACATTGTTTTTACTGCTTGTGCAGTAAGGTATCAGAATGTGAAATAAAACCTACCTAACCTTTAAGGTATCAGCTGCGTTAATTAAAACCTACCTATCAAATTAAAGAATGAGAATATAATGAGGTGGCTTTTGTAGCCTTTACCTGTTCAACCTATCTTGAAAATATAGAATTTCAGTCTATATTGGTAAGATAGACTGACATTCTATATTAGCAAGATAGGTTGAACAGGTAAATACATAGTTTTAGTCTATTTACCCCTTGTGTAGTTAATATTTTAGCAGTTGGCACTATTAGATATTGTTGCAATTACCTTACACTTACCATTAACCAGGTGTATGTAGACCCAAATGGTAAAATATGTGAGATGAGTAGGTATATACACAATCTAGAGGTTATCCTCTCAGCCAAGGAAATAATTAGTAAGCTTTGCACAAGCCCAGCACTCCATATGCATGAGCTTGTTAAGACCATTCTCCCTAAACTCTTAAAATTAGGGTACAAATCTCAGCCTCAGACCAGTACCACAACAATACCACTCACCATGTTCACCAAGTGCATGCAATATAATGCCATTTAATGTGGGGAGTCACAAAGTTGCATGTAATATAGGGCCATTAATATGGGGAGTCACAAAGTGAATGTAATATAGTGCTATTTAATGTGGGGAGTAACAGAGTACATGTAATATAATACCATTTAATGTGAGGAGTAACAGAGTACATGTAATATAATACCATTTAATGTGGCGAGTTGCAAAGTTGCATGTAATATAGTGCCATTAATATGGGGAGTCACAAAGTGAATGTAATATAGTGCCATTTAATGTGGGTAACAGAGTACATGTAATATAATACCATTTAATGTGGGGAGTCACAAAGTCACATGTAATATAATGCCATTTAATGTGGGGAGTTGCAAAGTTGCATGGAATATAATGCCATTTAATGTGGGGAGTCACAAAGCTGCATGTAATATAGCGCTGTTTAATGTGGGGAGTCACACAGTACATGTAATACAGTGTTATTTAATGTGGGGGAGTCACAAAGTTGCATGTAAAATAATGCCATTTAATGTGGGGACTCACAGAGTTGCAGACCATAATATGTTTTCTTCTACCACCAATTCTCCGCACACAAACATAGCTCTCAGCTGTTCCTGATTTTGCTGGCTGCTCCTGATTTTGCCTCTTATTTTTCCACCGTCTCTCATAATATATTTGATTTTCTCTAAGGATTACAGTCAGCAGATAATGCCAGGCATAGGAGTTTCATAATATTTATTACTTGAAAAATGCATGACATTATGAGGGCTATAAAATCCATCAAACCAGATGAACAGAACTATAACCTGGCAGTGGGTTACATGGATATGATTGATTTGAAGTGTCCAACCCATAGAAACATGCAAGCAAGACTCTGGTCCTAAGTTGATTTCTACCATCACCCAGAATGATGCCCAAATTCAAATACTTCACTAAGAAAGAGTGTCATTTTATGGAGGTCTGTCGTGTTAGCTTGGGATGAAGTGCTTGACAAGCCCTTGTACTTCACCTGAGATGGCCTGCGCCTCATGCATCGTGCCTTCCACATACTTACCAAAACCTTTCCTGTACCCACAGTGCCTTTTATAGGCAAATCCCATCTTCTGGCATCTCAACATAGCAAAAAACACCTCATTAGATCCAAGTCTTGACCAAATCATGGTTCCTCTACTCAGTCCTAGAAGTCTAAATAATAAGCTGTCTGATCTCAAGGTACTCCTTCAACTTGATTATATCCATATTTATCTAGTAACAGAAACATGCTTTTTGTATAAATATAGCCCTCCCTCTATACCAGTGTTGAGCTGCTGTCACACTTTCAGACCCATAAGTAATTGTGGGGAAGTGACAGTGTTATCCCCAGATTCCTAGTAACCCTCAATCAAAATTTATTGCAACCCAAATCACTCCAAACAAAGTAAATTACCATGTCTGCTATAGGGCGCCATCTATGTCTCACGATGATCATAAAAATGTCTAAAAAATTGTCCAAAATCATAATACTTTTATAATGAGGATTTCAAATACCCAGGTATTAATTGGAGGACATAACCCCATTAATGGTCTGGTATAAAGAAATGGTATAAGCTAGATGCTAAAAATAGATTATTATTACATTTGGAAAACAAAAACCTTGCTTGATTTGAAAGGTGGGCACTGTTAAGTACTTGAAAAAGGGAGGCTAGAATTTCTGTGTGTGTCTCCTTAAAGGTATGTATGATTCAGCCTCGTGTAGTTCCCATGATCTCTTGCCTAGTAATGTTCCTGTGTCCCTATGTCTCAGCCATTGCACTTTAGCTAAGCTAACTAGCACAGCTATACATTGTTCATTCCTTCCGCTCATACCTTACCACATGCACAGCTGCTATAAAGAGAAAGCACAGCATACAGTTACACTTTCATATAAGAAGTGTGTGACACTCACCTGCATATTAAAAATAGTATGGATTCTAAGCTATACATTTAAACTGTTTTAGATTCTTCAGTAATTTCTCAGATGTAGTTAAAAGCTATTTCTACCTGCAGAACATATATTTACATATGTGTCTCAAAAAATTCTGGTCTCCAACTTTATGAATTTTTGGAATACAAATCAGGTACCTTCAAATTCAAACCTTCAAACCACTGCCTATTCCAATTTTTTTTGGAAAACAAGGTTTCACCTCAGAGCAAGTGAACTCTGCTTCATACTTTTCATGAAGACCTTATTCAGACTGCATACTACAAACTTCTTTTAGAAACTACCTATCTGAAAAAAAGACAGTTTGGGGCATTGTAATATCTGCTGTGCTTCAGATTCTAAACAGTGCTACATAAAGTCTGCTCATAAATCATATGGTTTGACGTGCACTAAATTCTTACTGTGTGGACTAGAGCTAAAGCAAGCTGCTATTTTATCACAATTTTATGACAAAAAAAGTAAGAGCTGTCATAGCCTCAGTAGGATTTAGCTCACTGATAAGAATTTATGATGAATAATTTATGATTGTGCATGAAGTGAACAAACTGCATTTGGCCTATGCCTTGGAATTATACAAGCACAATAACATGATAAATATACACTAGAGTTTAATTCTGTGCACTTAAACAAATGGTGGAAATAGATTATGTTGAAATGTAGATTGAATTATGCTAAATTAAATAAAATTAAGCAAACTATGAGCATTACACACAATAGTGTATCTTTTAGTATGTATTCTGAGGACTAAAGTAGGAGTAAGGGTAGTTATATCATGTATAAATAAATGATGAACAGAAATATAGCTAACCGTTCTGGTACCCAGGGCCATTCCCTGATCTTACACCCTCCTCAACTTAAAGTTGAGGTCCAAAAAAGGTGCTTGTGTATTTGAGGTCTAAATAAAATCTTTCACCACTTTAAAACTGTAGCAATCCACTTGCTGCAAGTGTAACAAGCAGCTTGCTATAGCTATTAGGCTTGCTAAACTGCTTCTGCAAATGCATTACCAGCATTCAGGAATGAAATTCCAGTAATGAAAATTGTATCCCCTGACAACTTGCCTTTGGGGCAGCTGTCTCCTTCATCCCACCCTAGCTACACATCTGATGCTGAAGACAGGTTAATATGGTGTCTGACTATCTGTGATCCCTGAAACATTCTCATTTCTTTTATGGTCAAGGTGAGATTTTAGTTTTTCTTGAATTTTAAAACATCATTGATTTGCCTAATGTCTTTAGGAATGCCATTCTAATAGGTAGATGCTGCCTTTGGGAAAGCTTTTTCAGTCATATCTGTTTAGTATGGGGGTCTCCTAAGAGATATTGTTTCAGTTCCTCTAAGAGAAAAGGTTTGCTGCCTTTTGAATAACCTACTTTTAAGGGAGAATGAATACTGACAATTATGTACTAATTTGTAGATACTTGTGTTTAACAGCACTATAACTGTAAGTGACATTGGCATTCAGTGACACTCGGACAATGTGGCACAGTGGAGTCTATATTAATTTATTGAAAACTAATTCCAGCTAACATCCATTCCTTGAACACAAACCAGTCAATGGCCATTCATCGAACATTTATGTCAGCAAATGTTTTTCTAAGGGAAGGGAGTTAGTTGGCCAGCATTAAGAAATTTGCCTTTTTCCCCACTGTAGTGCAATCTTGGAGTTGGTATATATAAGTAGAGTTGGTGTGAGGTATAGCCCCCCACCTTGGTGGGTTTGATATAATGTAATTTGTGTGTTATGGTCGGTGTGGGAGACAAGCAATTCCCTTCCCTTAGAAAAACATTTGCCGAAGTGAACATTCGATGAGCGGCTGTTCGCTGGTTTGTGTTCAATGAAAGGCAGTTTGCTGGAATTAGTTTTCAATGAATTAATATAGATCTGGCACCATGAACCTTAATGTGGTACAGAGGAGCTTATTGTTGGACATATCAATAAATCAGAGGATTTTATTTTCTGCAACTTGGAATAGAGCGGAGTCTTAAGGTGAGAGAATTGAAATGATGGGTGGTGCATAGTTGAATCTAGGTAGCAGTGCATTGACTACTATAGCTTGCTTGGCTTCTAATGTCAGTAAGATGGATATTTTATAAGAAAACTTCAGCTGAGTCCATATGTTGTTGACTATTATTTTTGTGTGAGGAGTGAAGGAAAGATTAAGTTTGAGTATGAGTCCTAAATGTCTCTATGATGTAAGTACTTTTAAGGAAGATCCAGTGGGGTCACCGACTGTGATACTGGTTATATTCTTAAAACATTGAGGGCATCAAACAGCATTATATTCATTTTTATGTATTATTTACATTTCTTTATCATAATGAAATTACATAATATATTGAAGTCAACCTTCAATTTCTTCAAGATAGACTGTACATTTTTAAGTGATTTGTTAATAACAAAGATATCTGCATAAAGAAGACAATCTACATTACAGATATCCCAAAAGATGTCATTGAAAAAAAGTGAAAATAACAGTGGGCCTATCAACAAACCCAGACAGACTGCTTGAAAATGGAGCTTCCTTCTGTCTGGATGGTTTGTTGAGGTGGTCTATACCCCAGCATTCTGTATGATTTGGCAGGGATTTGGTCAGTCTGTTAGTGGATCTGTTTATGAGGTGACTAGATGAGTGAATGTCACTTGATGACTGGACAAAGGCATATCTGTAGTGCAGTATAATGAACAGGAGAGTCACGTAGTCTGGTTGATGGCAGGACTGTTAGTCCAACGTTTGTGGTAGAGAAGTTTTTGAAGATAATTTTAATGGAGATTCTAGCAAATGTTTTAGGGAAATAGATGGAGTGCAGTTTATGTAATTATACTTAACTTTCATGCAGGCTGTGCAGTCTTGGAAGATGTTATATAAAGTAATGAGGTGCAGTGGGTAAGCCTACTGTCGAGGGGCATGGTGGACTTGGTATTCTCACATCACCCATGGCTCACATTCTTAAAAATCTATGTACATACAGTAACACTAGCATTATATTATGCATTGAAATGGGTTTCCAACTGATCCCCATCAGGAATTAGTACTAGGGAGGTCATGTTACATGAGCCATATACAAGTGTTATGCTTAGATGGTTTGAAGGGTGATCATACAATCGCCGGTAAGACTAAATTGAGATCCTAAGGTAGGGTATGATACTTATAAGGAGGTTTTAATAACTAAGATCCTTTTAGGAAGGCCTTGCAAAATTTGTGAGACACCTAGGAATATTCCTCAAAACTGTAATGGAAATTGGAAATGGCTGCTAGCTAAAGTCTAATAGTTGAGAGAGAAGCTCCTATATTGAAAAGGAAAGCTAAAAAGTCTAGAATTTTGTCAACAGGAGCTGAAAAGGGATTAACAAAGGGGGTACAACTCGGTTCATCCCTGTCTGTTGATGTACCAAACCACTGACATATTGTTTGTTTGAATTTTAATTGTTCCCGAAGGGAGAGTAGTCTGAAATGCTTGCAGTGCTAAAAGTACTACTCTCATCTATAGAACTTTGATATGCAAGTTGGTCTTCATAGGGTTTCAAGTACCTTGGACTGTCATGCCCAGATAATTCTCCACACCCCACCCCATCTGGGAGGCATCCGTGATCACTATGGTCTTGAGCTGTGGTGAGACAAAGGAACATCCCAGAAGAATTTCTTCTGAGTGCAGCCATCAAGCTAGAGCCTTTCTGCAAAGATTGGTGATCAAAATCTGATCTGGTATATGCTGATAAAGTATTGACCACTGAGCTGCAAGTAGCCTTTGAAGAATTCTCATGTGGTACATTTCCAAGGGAACTAGTGTAATCACTGCAGCCATTGAACCTAGAGCTTGTAAGACTAGATGGGCTGAAACTTTCTTATTGTGTTGTATCCTTTGAACTTGTTCTCTGATTTTTTTGTAGCCATGCAGGAGGAAGGGAAGCTATGAATGTTTTCATACTGAATATTGCTCCTATGAACTCTAAACTTTGAGTTGAGTTACATGTGATTTTTCATAATTTACAGATATTAGTAGGTTTATACAAGTCTTGAGAACATAGTTTCTTGCCTTTATTAACAGATGCCTGGTTGGATAGGTAATGAGCCAGTCATCCAGGTATGGGAACACTCAGATTCCTTGCAGTCTCAAGTGAGCTGCTACTACTGCCATGCATTTGGTGAACACCCTGGGGGCTATGGTGAGGCCAAAGGACAGAACTCTGAATTGGTAATGACTGGCTCCCAGCTGGAAGTGGAGGAACCTTCTGGAGCATTTGTCCATTTTTATAAGGTAATATGCATTCTGAAGGTCTATGGAGCACATCCGGTTGTCATTTTCCAAGAATGGAAGAATGGACTGAACCGTGACCATCCAGAATTTCGTTTGCCAAACCAATTTGTTCAGAATGCTGAGGCCCAAAATTGGTCTCCAGTCTCCTGTCTTTTTTGGCACTAAAAAGAATCTTGAGTAAATTCTGAATTCTTTCTGGTCTGGTGGGACTTCTTGGATGACTTTTTTTTTTCTAGCAGTTTTTGTATTTATGTAACTGCTGGTTCCCTCAGACTGGGTGGAACATCAGGGATTTTCTTGCACACTTTACGGGAACAGGAAAAGGGTATGGTATAACCCTTAGATATAATCCTTTGCACCCAAGAATCTGAAGTTATTTCTAGCCAGGTATTTAGGTGCAAGGATAAGTGCCACCTGACTGCCACCAGAGGAAGACAATTGGGACTCATTTCAGGAGCGCTGGTAGGGCTTACCAGGGAAAGAATCTCTGAAGCCCTGGTTCTGTGGGCCAACTCCACTGGATGGATAGCATCTTCCATTGAAGTTCCCCCCTTTGCCCTTGGGAGAATTGTTTCCATGTGTGTCTTGGAAAGACCCTTTGGATTTTTGAGCCACATTTTCCCAGTGCCCTTCTGATTCCTGGCAAAGGATCTTTGGGGGAGGGGATGTAAAAACATACATCCATGGCAGAAAGGGTCTTACCATCTTTTTCACACCTGGATAATGTTTTTCAAGCTTTTGGTCCAAAAATAGGTGATCCATCAAATGGAGCATTGACAAATGAAGACTGAAATGGCTCTGCAAAATCACATAGATGCATTCAGGCATGTCTCCTAATGGCAATGCCTGAATCTGTCACTCTAGTGGTCCCTTATGCTGCATGTGCAATGAGCCTCATGGATGTGTTGGACACAGACAATAAGGTAGCTAGCTGGGAAGCAACATTCTCTTGTACATTCTCAGAGACAGCTCCTACAAGGGTATCAGATAACTCTTTAACAAGATCCTTTTGAAGTCTGGTAAAATGTGCCAAGAAATTCAAGGACCTTAAGGAAAAGGCCAGTGAAACATAAACCCACTTTCCAAACCTATCTATCACCCGAGACTCTCTGTATGGCAGATGGACAGAGGAACATTTCTCAGCTAGTTCCTATTTCATGGTGGCTGGAATGACCATGGCATCCAAAACTAAACCCTTGGCCCAGAACTGCTTATCCTTGGGTGGAGTAAGAATTTTGCAGGTCTCCTGGGGATGGGCTCCATGGTGTCCAGAGTTTTCCATGCCCACTGAGAGATCAACTGAATGAGCTCATCAGCTGGTGAAATCACAAAGAGATAGATGGGCAAGTGTCGAAGGCCTGCAGGTATACTGATTCCTCTGGTGAAGGGGTATTGGGACTTCCAGTCACCCCTCTATTTTAATAACTCCAGGATGTCTCCAAAGTGACATCATCAGGGCCAGACTTTGGAGGCCCTTCTCCTTCATCGATTCAGTGACAGATTCCTCCAGGGAATCTAAGTGCTTCCTCTTGCACTTTCTCTTCTAAGGGATCTCCTTGGTGAGAAGGGCCAGGGAGACATCAGAAGAGGATGGATCAGGTATCTGGGATTACTGCAGTCTAGGCACTCGCTGTCCCCATGGAGATGCTGGTAGAATATCTGAGCATGAGGGTAGGGTGGTTATGGTCTCCAAAGAAGGAAGAGCTGACTGGCTGCAGTAGACAGGGCTCTTTTAATAGCCTCAAAAGCTGGACCCCCCAGAAGAGGGAAGGGATGGCAGAACCGAGAAGGACAACCTCAGAACTGTAGCCACTCCCTGTTCTGAAGAGATGGCTCCAGAGAAGAAGTTGAAGCCAAACTAATGTGTGCCAGTGCTCCAAGGTGCAGGGACTGCTCTGAGAAAATAGGGATCAATGTCTGATTTTTGGACTCGACAGCACAGACTTAGATCCAAGAGGTCTCTGGATCTGAAATTGCAGAAGACCTCAGTGTAATCACCAATTCTGGAGGTAAGAGCATCTCTGGAATTGATGCAGTTGGCTGCTGGAGGGTCAGAACCAAAAACTCTAAAGTCTCAGATGGAGCTAGAGGAGTAACAGAAGGTGGGGTAAGAGAAGGTTGAGTTCCCATGACTGCAGGGGCTGGAGCCAAAGGTGTACCTGACAGACCCCTCACCCAGAGTATCTTATTCACCAGCCTCTCCACAGCCAGTTCTGTAAGGCTTTTGGTGGAATGTGTGGAAAGGACCAAGGGTGATTTAGGCCTCTCAAAAAATGAAGAAGGCAGTTGATCTGCATAGGGATCAATAGAAGGTACTTAGACTGTTCTAGGTAGTGATTGGTTCTGCAATGGTTTGATTGTTGCTGAGGAAATCCACACCGAGGGAGAGCTCCTCTCTTATAGGTCAGGTGTCTTGTTCTGCATTTTTTTCAGTACAGAAGAACTTGGTGCCAGAGATGCAGATTTTGATAGGACTATCAGCTCCTTAGACACTGTTGGAACAAAAGAAATATGCTTAGAAGCAATAAGTTCAGAAGAACTTAAATGAACCAAAGATTTATACCTTTTAACGGATGGTGCCGAGAAAGAAGGTGGCACCAAATTGCTTTTCTTTTTATACTTTTCTGTCAAAACTGAAGAGGATGATGAAGAGGAAGAAGACACATTTGTTCTACTTTTCTCCCTGTCAACACCAGGTATTGCATCCATGAAGGAATAATGTAGCATTCCTCTCAAAATTAATTTATTCTTACATTCAACTAGGGCCTGGTGACTAAATCCATGACAGATGGAGCAGTCTTCTGGTAAATGTACTGGGCCCAAACAGAAAACACACAATGAATACCTGTCAGAAATGGGAATCTTCTGGCTACATTTCTGGCACTTTTTAAAACAAGAAGGGCTGTTAGGTTAGTCAGCCACAACTTTAAGGAAATCAGAAACTGACTCTCACAAGAGTGATTGCCGAACACACCTACTCACTCTCTCAGACAAGATATTAAGGAAATATAGAATAATAGCAAAGATTTTTTTAAAGAAAGAATGAGAGAGAAAGGGAAGGAGGAAACTACCAACAATGGTAGGAAAGAGTACAAAAACTGTACAGAAAGGAAAGAACTACCAATGATGGTAGAAGGAGTACAGCCCTGTACTGACTAATGAGGAGAGGGCAGATAGCAAATAGAGGCAAAAAGAGTGAAGAAGTATTCTTTAGAGAAAGGATATAAATATATAGCTATATTAAACCAAATAACTGACTTAACTCAAGAGCTCTAACAAATGCATTTGCCTCTGGAAGTGGCAAACAAGATATGAGGTAACTAGGACAGAGGCATTGTGAGTAGAACTTAAGGTCAAGCCATCAACACAAGGCAATTAAGTAATACCACCTGGTTATAACATAATAAGACCTGACCACAACACTGGGAAGGGAGGGGGGGTAGCTGTACTATATAAATCAGGGCTACAAGTGACCACTGAAACCTCTCAACCTCCCCAAATCAGTAATGCTGAAATTCTTGTTAGTAAGATGCAAATCAATAAATGTAAATGCATATATATCATCTGTGTCTATATACCTTCAGGTAATAACATTAACACCCTTCAGGACATCCTACACTGGTTCTCAGCTAACTACCCCCAAGAAACCATAGTCCTTGGCAATTTTAACATTGAATGGAACAACTGCTCCTCTTAACACCCCATTATCCATGTTAATCTATCTGGGTTTACTCAGACCATTACCTCCCCCACTAGGATCAGCAAATCCAACAACAAAGAAAGTACCTTAGACTGGATTCTCATGAACAGCCATCCCCATAAATACAAGACAGGGACCGTCCCAGATGATATAAGTGACCACTTTCTAACCTTTATAATTAGGCATAAAACTGATATACTTAACCAACCAACCTATAAGACAATAAGGAACATTAAAAACTTTAACCCGGATAACTTCCAAAAATAATTAAGTTTATGTGATCAGTCAGTTCTAAAATACCTGCCCCAGGAGGAAGCAGTATCATACTTTAATACTAAATTTTTAGCCATTCTAGATTACCATGCATCAACACATTATATAAGAACTAAAACAAAAAAGGCCCCATGAATCATGAAAGAAACTAGACAAACAATATTACTAAGAAATAAAGTATGGGCCAAATGGTGTACCACAAAAAACCCTGTAGATCAAATTAAATACAGACAGCTAAGGAATGACACAAACAAATCCATTTTATCAGATAAAAAACTTTTACTACCAACTACAACAAACCCACCAAAATACACCACAAAAGTTCTGGACAGGTATCAATAAACTCCTACACTCAGGACAATCCACTACTTCAACCCCCTCAGGTACTAACCACAGTAGTCCTGAAGAAGTTTCCAATACCTTTAACAGTTTCTTTACTAAAACCATCCTATCTCTAGCTAACCAGCTATCTCCTGATGGCTCAGGTCCTACTACTCCCATAACTAGCTTGCAACTCTCTCCAACTACCCTCTCTGCTGATTTCTTATCAGCAGAATATCTGCAAAAAGCAGCAGATGCCATAGCCTATCCCATCTCCATCCTCATTAATAGAACTATAACCGAAGGTTCCATCCCCTCTATCTGGAAGATATCTCATATTATCCCACTGCACAAAGGTGGCAACTCCAATGAATTACCAAATTATAGACCCATCGCTATATTATCACCCCTGGATAAAATTATGGAGAAATGTATACATAAACAGCTGCTAAGATATTTTATCCAAAACAACTTACTTGCCAACTCTCAACATGGTTTTAGACCATTTCACAGCACGACCTCTGCCCTCCTGACTTTTACTGATGCCATAAACAAAAATTGCAATGATAGCATTCTTTCTTCAGCCCTCTTTATTGATCTCTCTAAAGCCTTTGACATGGTAAACCATCAACTTCTCATAAGCATACTTAGATCCTTTTCGCTAGATAATCTGGCTATACAATGGTTCCAATCTTACCTAAATGACAGACAACAGGCTGTCCTATGGCAAAACAAGATATCAACCCATCTTCCCATTACCCTTGGTGTTCCGCAAGGTTCCATATTAGGACCTCTCCTATTTTCAGTCTTTATTAATGACCTGCACTCAGTCATTCCACATGCTACCTGTATTCAATATGCAGATGATTCCACATTAATATGCTCTGCTACTTCCCCCTCTGATTTACAGACCTTAACCCAAATGTGTTTAACATAGTTAAAAACTGGCTCCTTAGCCATCGTCTCATATTGAATCCTAAGAAAACAAAATTACTACTATTCTCTGCAACCCGCAAATCCTCCCCACTTACCTTTATGGTTAGGTCAAACAATGTCACCATAATATCTTCGGATCCCTCCACCAAACAATTGGGGGTATTAATTGATAACAACCTTAAGTTTGATGTGCATATCGAACATACTATAAAAATAGTCAGTAAAAAACTTGGCTGTCTATACAGGATTAAGGCCTTCCTTACCCCACTAACTAGGACTGTAATTGCACGCACCCACTTACTCTCTACCATCCTTTATGCCTCGCCCATATTCACAAACTTGAGTAAAATGACCTTAACAAACTGGCAAGCTCCTATAACAACATTGCTAGGTTTGCCACTGGAGCTTTATACAGAACCCATCACTGTCATAACTTGAGTCAGTTAGGGTGCCTAGAATTGCCTAACCAACTGCAATACAATCAAATTACAATTGCACATAAAATTCTTTATCAACTTGTTAACACTCCCATACTTAATAACCTTATCACCCCATACAACAACCTTAAGACTCTACGCTCATCCAATAGGCTACTAGTACAGATAGTTAAAACCAACAACACAGCAGGTGACTCCTTGTTTTCTAACACCATTGGCAAAATCTGGAATTCACTGCCTACTTATCTTACCTTGGTTTCCTCAATAACCCTATTCAAAACTAACCTTAAACAGTACTTCAAAACACGTTGGCTATGTCCCTGTACTTACTCTCTCCTATATCATGAGGTTCAAAGATACTTTATTGCTGTACTAAGAATGAAAGTTTATGAACTGTGTTTGATTTAACATGTCAGACCTTTTACAGTGTATATGTATAGCCTATCGCTATATTCAAATGAATTCTCTATTTGTATCTTTTCATGTATAAATATAATGCATATTCTATGTCTACTGCTGGCGTTTTTCTCCCCGGGCCTCTGCTGAAAATGGATATATATCCAGTTGGACTAGCCCGGTCAACAAATATAAAATAAAAATAAATAAAATAAAATAATTTTTGGTCACTGCGAGCTGTAGTAACAGTCGAGTCAGTTCCGATATTCGGAACCGAAACCATCAGTCAATGATAAATGAAGATTGACAACATCAGATCACTAGATTTAAAGAATGATATACATTCCCCTATTGTATTTGGTAAAGGAAATTGTTAGTCTAAAGTGGTTGCCTACCTTGCCAAGTGCTCAGGTTATCCATCTTTATATGTGGGCAAGAAGGAGAGATGTCTCTGTAGACATATTTACAAGCACAATTATGAAACAGGGAAAAGGAATGAAAATAATACACCTTATAAGCATTCTAAAATATGCACACATTATAGTAAATTTCAATTTGCTATTTTGTAACAGATAATATATAACCCTAGAGGTGGTGATATGAAGGTTACTTTAGAGGCTAAAGAAGTTACATGACAACTTAGGTTGGCCTCTGGAGTTGCCTGTGTCTGGGGAACACATGGGCATGGTATGATTTCTCAGGTGAAGACTGTGAAAATTACTTGTCATGTCATTGGTTTGGTGGGTGTTGTTGCTTGTTGGTTTATGCCCCATATGGAAGTGATTGACCACCCAGTGGTACCACCCACTGCACGTCCCATCCTCCAAGGGGAACTAAGCATGTGTGGAGACATAGGGCAAAAAGTGACAATCAACAAGCAGCATGGGTAAAAAAAATTTTACAGATATTACAGCATCCACTTAGATCCTCATTTTTCCCCTAAAAATCAATTTTGACAGTCACAAATGTACAGTTTTTAATAAAATAAAAGCAGTAAGTAAATGACAAATTCTACTTACGAATATGTGTAGAGTGATAACAAAAAACACATACATTTCACTCAGGAGCAGCCTTAGATCAACTGGTGCCCTAGGCAAAAGGGTTCCACAGTGCCCCCCACCACACCACTCGGTGCCCTCATCCTGGTCTACTTACAGCCAATAAATACTGGAAAAGCGCCCCTGCTAGAGCGGTGCTCTAGACGGCCGCCTAGTTGGCCTATGCCTAAGGCCGGCTATGATTTCACTATATTGTCTGTTCTGTTTGTGACCAGCTGGCAAATTCCTTGCTCTTCATGTGTTACTTGTGAACAATCATGTAAATAGAGGATGCAGGCATAATAAAAATTGTGGTTCATGCTGCAGACAGACCCAGTCCTTCATTATTATTTCATAAAGAGGTTTGGTATCAGAAATGTTATCATCTGCCTAGTATAATATATGGCAGCAAGTCATGATAGATAAGAAGGCCAGGCCAGGTGCAGAAATAGCTTTGGTTCTGGTGTTCATAAAAGACATGTCTGATGGAGATAGATCTCTTGTGTTGTAAGAATTAGCAGTTCAGCTAAAAAACGATAGAAAATGAAAGGTGAGGAAGAAGACAGTTCTCAAGGGAAGAGGGGAAGCCAATTGAATCATCAGAGAAATCCACTGAAGCATATATAAAACATGCTAGTGCATTTTTGAAAATATGTCTGCTTCTAAGAACTATAGTCATTAAAGTTTATGATAAAGAACAGAAGTAACAGTAACAGAAGGAAAGTGCAGTTGTATAAATCACACTTACCATAACAGTAGATGTTTGAATTCCTCACTGGTGAAATAGACTTTGGCTATTTGGATTGCATCCTGCCCAGGACACAACAACCAGATCGCTTCATAAAGCTGTGGCTCCCTCGCATACCATCACTTTGAGTGCTGATTGGACAGCCCATTTGTGGAGGGAATCAGCATTCCGAGTGAAGAATACTTCAGAATTACTTCAGGACTTTCTTGTCCATAAGAATACAAGTGTTCTATTCCTGAAAAAAAAAACAACAACATGCAATAGAAACAAAAAGTTTATATTCCAACCAAAAACGTATATACACATGAAACAGGGTGAAAGATGGGTGTGACTGTATACACGAGAAGTGTGGGGGGGTAGTGGGTGAGTGTGGTTATACACACAGGAAATGGGGAGGTGCGGTTACTGCAGCAGTGAGGAATTTGAACATCTACTGTTATGGTAAGTGCAACTTATACAACTGTACTATATTCATCATTAATACTGCTACAGTAGCCTTTGGCTATCTGAGCTGATTACCAAAGCTTATCCAAACCTAGAGGCGAAAGAACATAAATCCAGGAGACTCTACAGAATGACCCTTGCCAAAACAGTCCTGAATCTGGAAAAAGAATTTAGTTTGTAAAGCTTTGTAAAAGTACATAAAGAGGACCTTGTAGTTACCTCTAGAATGCTTCTAGAGTCCACCCCACTCAAATATGCTATCAAAGAAAACAAAAACAAATCTCTATTAGAATGTATCTCTTCTGTCTGGAAAAGTTTTATCATTGTGGGAATAACAAGAAAAGATAAAGTAAGGCACAACCATCTAGAATTGTCTGAGCTGACATGGGTTGTCCTTTTCCATTTGAATACTAGGAATTCTACAGCTGCATAACTTTCCTAAAGGCCTTAGAACTGGCAAGATAATACTTGTGTCGCAAAAGCAAGACCAAAGTACATAGAATCTGTTTTCCCTGTCATTCAGGTTGTGAAAGAAATGAGGGAAATAGTGTAAGGACATAGATTTGAGATTTCTTTCCCTACAGATCGATAACTCTGTAAGCATGGAAAAGGAAAACAGTTAACCCATCATGAATAGCTGTAATCCATATACTCTCTGGCAGATGTCAGAACAATAAACTAGTTAGCTTATGAAAAAGATGAATGAAAAGAAGCCAGAAAAGCTGATTCAAATAAAGACAGAATTAACTTTCCCAATAAAATGTAAAGATTTCAGTTGTCACCTGAATAACAGGTGACCTTCCATGTCAACAGAAACCCTTTGCAGAACAGCCTGAGTACAGCCTGAAATGAAGAGGAGGCTCTATGAGTAGACATGCTGAAGTGGATGATTAACTCCTCTTGCCAAAGGAGTAAACAAGCCATAGGATAGCAACTCACACACGTCTGAGAACAATTGGTAATAATCCCAGATAGGGCCCCGGTTATAGTTGAGGCACCTACTAGAAAATCTTATCCACTGATTAACTTGCTGCATGTCTTCATGAAAAAGGTGCCTAAAAGGTATTAAAACTAAATCACACAGGCAGTTGGTTGAATTTGCTGTTTTTATTTTTTAGCCTTTGTCAACCAGGTTAGTTCCACTACACCAGTAGCTTCTTTTCAGGGGAGACCCAAGGTAGTATTGATACTACTAGGGGAAATTTGGCCAAGGCATCAGGAAACTTCCACTACTCTTTTTGAGAGGTGCCATAGGATCTTTTACATCCACCTGAGCTGCCACCAACTCAAACAGATGGAACTTCAGTTTAATGTCTCTTCCAAAGGATGACATACTCAGGACTACAGCACCCCACCCCCCCTTTATACTGCACTGCAGTGTCAGCAATCAAGCTACCAGGTGTGGGAATGGAACCTACAGCCTTCTACACCAAAGGCAAGTGTGGTACTTGTATGACTTACTTGTTTGAATCTGGGGTGTATTAAACTGCCATTGTCTTGTGTGAGTAGATGCAGTCTGTAAGGAAGCTTGTGGTAATAGCCCCTGATCAACTTCATAAGAAGGGAGAACTAATGTTGCCTGAGCCAGAAAGGAGTCACCACAATAATTTTGAAAAGTCCTTCTGAATCTTCAAAATGACCCTGGATATCATCAGAAAGGGTGGAAATGCATACAGAAAGATTCCTGACCACAGGAATGAAAAAGCATCTGTTAACCATGCCTGTCTATGAGGAGTCCTGATGTAGAATTTACTTAGCTGTCCATTTCGAAAGGAGGTAAGCAGATCTGTTTGAGGTGTGTCCCACAACTGGATCCATTCCTGGAAGCCCCCCCATTCAATTTCCATTCAAGAGGGTCTTTCCTGGTCCTGCTCAGCTTGTACGCCACTACATTTTGCTCTGACAGAATGTAAGATGCTTGGCAGGTTATACAATGCTGTACAGCTAAATCCCAAGTCATCACATTCAGCCAGTATGGGGTTAAGGCCTGATGCCACCTGTTTGTTTATGCATCACATCATTGTCTATAATCACCTGTAATGGTGTCAGAGACCACAGGCCATAAAGAGATTCTATATAATGGATAACAGTTAACATCTCTTTGACATTTATGTGCTTTGGTCTGTCTGAACTGTCCCAGAGGCCTTTCTCCTTTAGCCCCATAGAAACTGCTCTTCAATCAAAATCTGAGGCATTTTATTGTCTCTACCAATGCATGTATTTCTTTATAAAGCCCAACAATGTAATCTGAAAATTACGAGGATGAGAATGTTGGGTCCACATTTTTTTTAAAAACTGTGTTTTTCTCATGTACAGCCTGGCAAGGGGAATGATAAGAATCACAGAAACCATGAACTCTGGAATCTGGAGATATTCTTAGGCTGAAGTTTTAGACTGACTGGGGAAGATCAGAAATGTTTCTTGATACAAATTTACCTTTTCCTTTGTTAGAAATGCCTTTGAAGAGATGTATCTAGAAGGCGGTCTAAAACCACAATCCTGTGTAATGGAATGAAGGACGACGTTTGAACATTTATCTAGAAGCCCAGGTTGGTAAGGAGTGAAGAAACCCATGTTATGGACTCCTGACATTTGGCTGGAGACTCTGCAAAGAGCAGTAAATCATCTAAATAATGAAAATTGTAATGGTAAGCATCTTCTGGGTCTAATGTTATCATTAAACGCAGATGAGGAAATGACTTGTAACAGACTCCGAAAGGTCAATATTTTGAATTTTGGTACTTTCACAAACCTGTTGAGAAAGGAAAGATCTACAACTGGTCTCCAAGGAAGCTTGTTATTTGAAACCAGAAACATTCAGTAGTAAAAGGCTTCCTCCATTTGTCTAAAAGCACTGGTAGTATGACTCCTAGGATAAACATGTATTGAAGAACCTGAGGAAAACCATGTTTGGTTTGGAGGAAAGGAAGGAATTCCTCTCAAAGAAGGTATGCGTATCCAGTGCCAGCTGTAATCCTCCTGAGCCAGTATTAGTACCCAAGAATTTGAAACAATCTGTTGCCAAAGGGAAGGGTTGATAGCCAGTCTTTTTTGTTTTCCTCTTGCCATCTCTTTCTTGCTCCTTCTTTGGCAAAAGATGGCAGGGAATGGTTATTTTCTCTTTTTTTAAAGAAAAAAAGCAGAGGGTTTGTGAGATTTATAATGTGGGGCATGAAAAATTGTAGTAACTCTGAATTAATTTCCCGCTGCCATCAAACTGTTGAGAACTTGAGTATCAGCAGGGCCAAACAAATTCTTACCATCTGCATTTGAGTTTAAAATTTCAGACTTTATTTCATCCAAAAACTTTTGAGTATGTACCTAACATATCTTCTCAAAAAATAGCAGTAGTAGTGGCCCTAGACACAGTAGCTACAAACCTTTTAAAGCATGTTTAAACATCTGAAAGGAGGTTAGAAATCAAATTATAGGATTCAGGCAGTATCTATCTTCTGAATAAAGTATGACAAAGCAATCCCATAAGTTTTCAACACCTGACAGAATAGACTGGATGAAGGAAATTCTCTTACAAAATCTGTATACTACATTACTTACTTAACCGCAAGTGTAGGGCTGGTATAAATAAGTAGTCTGCCTTTTTTGGGGACTGAAGTCTGAGGATCAGCATTATTGCAAACAATATTTAACACAGTCTCAAAGGTTGGCACAATAAGAGGAAAGAGCATAGCATGAGTTAAATCTTCTTGCAGTACATCATATTATATCCTCATTTTAGGGAAATATCCACTTGTTCCCACAAAACTACATCATTTATCCTGGAACTATCTTAGAAAAAGAAAAGTCCTCTAATGGAGTTGGAAAGAACAAACTTTCTTTTGAAGCAGAGTTGTGGGCTTTAAAGTCAGACAAAGCAAAAAGCTTTGTCTTTGTCTACACAAGAATCCTCTAAAATATTTTCCACAGGAATGATTTATTTTCTCCAGGACAGAAAGCCTGCAATAAACTCTTGACTGGAAGCTTATTAAAAGCCTATTAAAGATATTTTAAACTGTCTGAAGAAGTTTTTGTGGTAGAAATGAAAGTGATAATTTTATATGTGTTTTGATTAAATAAAGTGTGCTTTCCATCAATAAACGAACTTAGAACATTGGATTTTACATTTTTTTGTACAACACTGGAGTATTCACATCTCCTGCCTTCCAGTCTGGTTTTCTTCAGTTTGTGGTTTTCTGGCTTACTGCAATAAACTCCTGACTAAGCTAAGAGCACCATCCTTATGAACATAGGTAAATACTAGGTTATTAGTCTGCAGATTATTACACGCTTGGCCAGTAACCAGAGGTCAGAATGAAATTCTGTACCTTGTATATGTAAAGTGAAGACCTTAACCATTACACTAAACACTTCCCAGACAAAATCTCTTTGGATGAGCAATGTCTAACCTTTAGTTTCTTTTTTCTAGGTATATTCCTGAAAGGAGACCAACTGAGAGATGTCACTTCATCTCAGGAAAGAGGTGTCTTTTCTTGTCCCCTCCAGGAATAACCTCCCAGAGAAACTCCACATTCAAAGAAGATAGTTCTCCCATACCCAGATTGGACACTGGAACAGCTGCAAGGGGAGGTAGCTAACCCCCTGTCCATGGTGGTTATAGGGCCTACACCACAGGAACCTGATGAAACCAATGAGTGGTTTGATAATAACAATGGCCACCATACCCCTCAACTGTACAGATTTTCACAGAATTTCCAGATTTTTGTTTCATATTTTGGTCTGTTTCTCATAAATTGTGGTTTTATGACAAATTATTGGTAAATGATTGAGTGTTGAAGTCAGAAAATAATGGCAAACATCTGAGTTTCAGCCTTCACACCCTTCAGAAAATTCATGTTAATGCAAAACATTTTATTATAAGAGGTTGAGAGGTATGATGGCCACTACAGAGTCACCCACCAGTGGCTAAAGCACTGACTGAGCCTGCAGAGTTAGCAAGGGCTCCTATTTTTTTTTCCTTCTTCTTTTAAGGTACAGAGGAAGAAGAAGCAGCAGGGTCGATATGAGACTGTGTGCTGCAGCCAAGAAGACGCCTGGTTGACTGTAAGTGCTGCTGGGAAGAGAAGGTCAAAAGATAAGTAGTTAGAAGAGTTCACAAGCAGCACACACACACACACACACACACACACACACACACACACACACACACACACACACACACTTATTTTTCTCTACACAGTCTCTCAATATTCAAATGTAAAAGAGCAAGCAGTCCACAAAAATCCTGGCAGAACTGAAATCTCTTACACAGACAGTGCACTGAGAGAAAACATGAAATTAGGAAAAGATGTTGCAAGGCATACTCAACACCAACCAAAATACATTTCTATCACTGAAATACTTCACATTGCTTAAATATAACACATTCAAGCAAATTGTCTCAAGTGGTAAAATGAAGGCAAGTAGTCACAAAATGTGCATAAGCACCAAACCACATATAGGTTCATAGGTGATTACTAGGGTAATGGCACAAGATCCTTCATAAGCCTGGCTAAAAATACCCAGGATATGACATTATTATATCTTAATTCAATATGGGATGGGATAGCATGAGGGTAGTGAGTCTTTGGGTTTTGGAGCCCTGAGCCATTTTACAGACTGCCTTTGTCCATAAGGGATATGGGCAGTACCCCAGGAGTGAATTTACTGTTCCAATTTCAGTCATCCAGTATTTCAGGTATATAAAAATACTTCACAGGCTTTAAATCCTGACACTTCAGGTAAACCGTTTCATAAGAAGTATATTTTTTCTCAACAAAACCAGCCCTGATATTCAATAATAAGCCTTGTTCTAAAACTAGCAGTTTCTGACAAGAAACTTCTAATAATAATAAAATCACTGCATTCTTTGGAAAATAAAAAAACACATCAAATGCATTTAAAAATATTTAAAAAAACAGCATTTTCTGTATAGAAGAAGTCCCCTCTAGGGACTTATCTACCAGAAATGAAGTCTGAAACCAGTTGCTGTTTGTGTGAATCCTTCCAGTCGTTATTCCTTGAGGTGACAAGAAAGTTGTGAAGTAATTCTGAAGTATTCTTCACTCAGAATGTCGATCTCCCTCCACAAATGCTCTGTCCAATCAGCACTCAAAGTGAAAGTGTTGGAAGGAGCTGCAGCTTTGTGAAGCCAGCTAGGTGTTGTATCCTGGGTAGGATACAACCTATATAACCAAAGGTTACTACAGCAGTGAGACTGATAAACATAAAAAAATTGCAAAACGTTTTATGATTGCTAGATGTCCCACATATATGAACCTTCTAGTGAGTGAAACACTTAAAACTCCATAAAGCCTATTAAATTTCTGACAACAGATCTAACCTGACATTATTTGAATGAATATGTGATATCACTCCGTGCCAACATACTCAAAGAATCTTACACTTAGGCTTGTTATTAATGGTGATAGTTCGGGTGGTGAGGACTCGCATGCTTTCCATCATAAATTATGCCAGTAAGTAGTTATAGCTAGAAAAAGCTGACATATTGTTCAACTATGATAACTTCAGAAACTTCTTATGCCTACTTTTCAAGATTAACTTTTGTATCAGATAATGTATTGGTGGGATTTTATGCTGGAGTAAATGACCTTTGCAGTAAGTGGTTTCACACACAAGGAAACATGAGCCACTAGTTGCTGGACTAGATGGTGATAGAACTGTGTACTTCCAGACTGCAAGGACCAGTGAGGTTATAAGAGTCTGGGCAAATCCTGATACTCCCAAACACTATGTTCTTAAAAAAAAACAAAATTAGTTTTACTAATCAAATGTTTTGACTTCACAGAATCATACCAAGAAGTCATTATCACACGTAAGACAGCCACATTACTATGTCAAATTATAGTTAATAGAATTATATTTGGTTGTACATAGTCATAGTAAATGGTGAATACTGGGCTGAATGGAGCTTCAAGGATAAAGTCTCTGCATCACAGCTACAATATGTGGGTTTCCATTCTAGTTACTGTCACTCTTTGAGTAGAGTTTGTGTGTTCTCCCTGTGTCTTCATTGGTAAACTTGCTTTGACTGGCTAAAATAAACTGGTCATAAATAATGTGCAAATATAAACTGTTGCAATTTTACCCTTGCCCAGGTCATAGTTTTAAAGGATCCATGGACAAGCCCACTTACCCAGTTAACATATGATAAATAAACAAACAAGCAAACAAACAATAAAGTAATACTAAACAATAACTGATTACATAATCCTTTTCTCCAGAAATAAATCCTAACCATATGAAAATACTTATAGCTCCTTTTCTAAAATATGTGAATGCAAAAAAAAAGATAAAAGAAAAAAAAAGCTCCATCTTCCTTAAATTGCTAAGTGACTGCTTAACTATTTTGTAATCAGCACTTGATAAATGTCAACATCATTACAATGATAATAATGAAGGAAGAAATCTGTTTTTAAAAATGTTTTCATAATGTGAACATATTAAACAAATGCATTTCATTCATTACTTTTCAACAGTTATACAAAATACATATAGTCACAGTATTCTAAACTAAATAAAGTTATTAATTCTAGTACAGAAGACAAAAGCAAAGTAGCACAGCTCATACATATCCATGAGACAGAAAATGATATGTACAGTTGCCATTTTGTTTAACTTGTCTTTTAATCTGAAGATATCGCATTATGTGAAGTTTTTAACACAATACTTTCTTTGACAGTTTCTTTTTTAGGAAACTAATGAGATAAAATTAATTCAAATGAACTACAGAATGTCATGGAAGCAACCAGCTCCATGTCTCACCTGACATTTCCTTAAGGTTTGTTCTTTGGATAAAGTATAAGACAAAATAATAGAGCCTGGATGCAAGGATTCAAGTGACTTGAAGGCTAGAACTTGTTTCCTCTGAATATATGCAGCAAAACCGTATACTGCAGAATTAGTTTTTACTGTAGCAGTGAAATATTTGTTTTCTTTTCCATTACTGAGTATACAAAAATCATTGAAAACTTCATTACCTGCATGGTTTGACAGATATTTTTCAGTAAATAAAAACACTACACTTAAATGCACTTTAGAATACATTTCATAATGTGTGTATGTGTGTGTAGGTGTGTGTATATATGTATATGTAGGTGTGTTTGTATGCATGTTTCTGTGTGCATATATGTTTGTGTCTTGTGTCTGTGCATGTGTGCATGCACATGCTACATGGATATGTGTGTGTGTGTGTGTGTGTGTGTGTGTGTGCTTACATACTTATGTGATATTTAAGTTTACTTTTTCTTAAACTAAATAAACTGAAAATGTCCTTCATTCAGCTAGCCTAAAAATGCAGTTTAAAAACAGTAAGGTCACAAGGAAATGAAACAGTATTCAGCTTTAAGTTATAGCCCAGGAATAAATCAGTAATTAAATTAAAAAGCACCTTATTAAGTAAATATTCTACAAAGGAATTTGAGCTAACAGCTTTCTCTCTGTATTTCTGAAATACAGTATATCCCAGAAGGCTTACAGCCTGGTTTCAATACCCATTCACAGTAGAAACTTCTCTTTTACTTCAGAGCTCGCTCTCACACACACAGACGGGATTTTTCTATCGCTTCAGCTCTACCAGCATTCAGCATTTGCTCTGCTCTTCTCAATTCTGTCTTCTGCTTTTACATGAAATCTGTGCAAACTCCAGGTAATCCTCTCTGTGTTAGTGGTTAGAAAATCTACTTCCTGTCAGTGGTTTGGCCTTAGTATGTCTCCTGATGCAGATGGTGCCCATTAATTGATTCAGACTCTCTGACACATCCTTTTCTGTAGTTAGCAGTGGGCATCTCTCTAGCTCAATAACTACTGTTATATCACAGTATATATATATATATATATGTGGTTATTCTCTAGTTGAGGAATTTATTCATGCTAGACTTTGTGCATTTGGTTACATCGATTTCAATCCTGGGACCAAATACAACACACAGTAGGAGAAAATTTAGCACAACTCACACTGAATATTCTTTACTGCTGCATTTTACTTTGCAGTTGTAATCTGCCAGTCTTTACAAAGGGCAGATGACCCTAGAGTTAATATTGCATAACTCCTTTGTCACTAACGTAATAGGATTATATAACTACCAATGATTCTCATTGCAGTTAGCCACAAGAAGACAACTATTACAGCGCCAAAAATGTAAAAATAAATCAATAACTCAAAAATAAATAAGTGTATTAATTAAAATGAGTCCCATTCTGTGTAACAAAGTTTAAATATTTGTATCTGACATACCTACAGAAAAAAAATAATATTATTCAGAGTAACAATGGAATTCCTGGACAGCTGAAACAAATGTTAATAGGACATGCTCAGAATATGCAGACATAACCAAAAGAAATACTCTTTAAAGGGACAGTAAATAAAATAAAAGTTGGAAGATGTGTTCCAGGAGCTTGCAGCATTGGTAATACCACTTCACGAGTGACAGTGTGTTTTTCCTCCTATAGATTTACAGATGTAAGATACAGAGGTAGTTCTGATGTGCTCTCCACGCCTGTGTGTTATAGGGTTGAGGTTAATAAGTTCTTAAGACAAACTATTCAAGAGTATAAGCAGGAGCGGCCTTAGGTCAACTGGTGCCCTAGGCAAAAGGGCTCCATGGCACCCCCACCACACCACCTGATGCCCCCATCCTGGTCTACCTACACCAAATAAATAATGGAAAAGTGCCCCTACTAAAGCAGCACCCTAGGCAGCTGCCTAGTTGGCCTATGCCTAAGGCCGGCTATGAGTATAAGGAGGAAGTTTGCTTAGACATGGAACTGTGGGGTCTTCTAACATTTCATAGAAGAATCAGAACATTTTGAATGTTTCCAGTACATATCCAGTGGAGCATATTGCTGCATTTTACTTTGTAGTTCAGCTTGTAAATCATGCTATATATTTTTTATGGAATACTGAATTATTATTTTGTCAGCTGGGGGTCTGGATATTTGTATACACACTCCTGTAGCTTTGTGAAGCATACCTCAATTTAAGCCATGTGACATAGCTACTTTATTGTACACCTTTGAAACAAGGCTTTGGGATATATTAGCAGATTGTAGTAATTTATTATTACTGAGTCAGTGGTTCACAGGGCAGAAGCAAGAAACCGCATAGGTATGCTGGGCTAAAAGAATAGTCATCACATTCTCAATATATAGTAAGTACACAAAGCTAACCAAAACAACCTATCACAGGATATTACAGTATGTTAATTAACTATATAACTTCACATCAGAGAAAGTTTCAGTCAAAATATAATACGTAACAAGTGTCATTACATTGGAAAAGGAGATTAGTTATGCCCTAGAAAACATTCATAACATTACATCTTGGCCTTTGCTTCCAGAATTAGTTGAGCCACTCAATGTACTTTAGTCCACATTTGTGTTGACTGGTGAGTAGTCCCAGAAATTATGCTTTCTGTCCACATGATCTTGGGCTTGTGATGATTTTGTACTGTAGTTTAAAATGTTGAAGCTCTGTTTTTTTCACTTGAGCCCAGTATATGCGCACTGAGCAAATAGAGTTGGATAGATAACAGCTGGGCTGCAGTTACAGGAATCTAAAAGAGCTATAGGTAATGTTAGTAAATTCCTGATAAACTAGAGTACACAAGGAAAGATACTATCAACGGACTATACTGCCTAGGTATTATGGTATAGTCCACAAACTAATTCACTGCGCAAACCAAACCAAATAACTTCAAGATATCCACAAGCCACAGGACCCGGAGTCAACTTGGAATAAAGGCAAAGTTTAATATGTTTTTTAAAAGGAACAAATTCAACCAAGCGCTTTCACCCGGCCTCTGCCAGGCTTTTTCAAGGACTGGATAATATTACACTCCACAGGTCACCATTTAAATAGTTCATATACACACATCAGCTGGTCAGTAATTAATTAATTAAATCAATGTTTCCGATTAACTTAACATTTAGTTAAAATACAATATCCTTAACATTAAAAATCAAATTCATCGTGATAAAACCTTACACATAAATTATTACCCCCCATACCAAAATATATTAAAGTCTAGCTCTCCTCAATTTTAAAACTGGAGCAATATTTATGTTGTCATTTAATCCTGGGAACCTTGTGGCATCTAATTTAAGCTGCCAATAAAGTTCACGGTATTCTAGCAGTGTCTCCCAGCTCCCTCCTCTTAATTCAGGAGTAATTTGTTCCAATACCATAAACTTTAACTGCATTTCCTTACACTTCTGGGAATGTTTGAAGAAAGCATTTGTTTCTTTGTTTTTAGAAATGTCATAAAAATGTTCATATACCCTTCTTCTTAGGAGTCTTTCTGTTTTGCCAATATAAAAACCAAAACAAAATGTACAGACCCCCAGGTATACCACTCCCTTTGATGCACAGTTATAATAGTTATCAGATCTAACCACAAATTTTCTGTGCGGTAAATAAAATGCGCCTTGGTTTAACATAGCAGTACATTGATTACAATGATTGCACTTAAATGTACCCATTTTGTTCTTGTTAATCTTAGCATTTTCCTTTCTTTCAAACCATTCTTTTAAATTAGCCCCTCTTTCTTATGAAATGAAGATTCCCCAAAAACAATTCTTTCAATTCTTCGTTTATACCCAGAATTGGCCAGTATTTTGAAATAATAGCTTCCATTTCTTGTGCCTTACTAGAAAATGTGTACACAAAATTGTTATTATTTTCAAGCTCAAAATTCTTTTTTTGTTGTTCCCCATGAGACAATGTATTACCTGACCCTAATAAAGGTGGGTATTTAACCTCTCTACTATCCCTAACTTCTTGAATCATATTATCTATTAAATATTCAGGGTATCCTTTTTCCAAAAACAATCCTCTAAGGGTGTCCATTTCTTTGTTAAAACTTTCCATCAAGCTGGACATCCTTGAGGCCCTGATTAACTGCCCTTTGATAATGCCATTTTTCTGGTAAAAAGGGTGCCCACTATCAAAGTGCAGATAAGCATTCGAAAAAGTAGGCTTCCTAAATATTTGAGATTGAAACCTCGAATTGGTATAATCTTTCGTTAATTTAATGTCTAAATAGTGCAATTCATTCAAGTCAATGTCATAGGTGAATCTTAAAAAATTTGTGCTTGAATTAATATAATGTATGAACATTTTTAATTCATCCTTTGTGCCAGACCATAATAAACAAATATCGTCCAAATATCGTCTGTAAAATCTTATATTTCCCTTCCATAAACTGTTCAACACATACTTTTGTTCCCAGTAGTGTAAGACTAAATTAGCATACACTGTGGCACAAGGAGTTCCCATCGCCACCCCTTTTCTTTGCCTGTAAAATTCACCATTAAACAGCATGAAATTATTGTCCAGTATTATTTCCATAAATTCCACCATCAAGTTAATGTTCCTACTATCTAAACCTGTTTCTTTGCTTAAAACTTCCCCAAACCATTCTAATCCTGTTTGATGTGGAATACTGGGGAACAGTTCTACCACATCTATAGTAACCATCCAAAGCTGGGTGTCAAACCATGCATGGTTCATTTCTTTTAAGAATTCCCAAGAGTCCTTACAAATATATTCAATTGTAGACATAAATACCTTAAGTTTTTCATCAATAAACTTAGCTAATGGTTCTGTTATGCTTCCAGAACCTGCCACTATTGGTCTAAACTTCAATTGTTCTAACCCTTTATGTGTTTTCGGTATCCCGAAAATAACTGGGATCTTGGGTTTGTCTACATATAAAAAAATATATAGACTCTCATTAATCACACCTTGCAATAAGTGGTCATAAAACAAATACTTAATTTTGGAGTGGGCTATGTTGATTTCGTTTATGGATGATACTTCATATTGTTCTTCATCCTGTAACATTTCATAAATATGAGTATCATAATCCACCTCATACATCAACACCACCCACACTCCCTTATCTGGTTTCATGATTCTACAATGTTCTTTCTTCAGTAGTTGCATCAAGTCCCATTCATTTGCGTCCAAGTTACTAAACTGGAACTGATGTGAGTTTGTTCTCATGTGTCTCAAATCCTTCTCTACTAATTCTCCAAATATATTCAGGATGGGGTGGATGGGTGGGTTAAAAGTACTTGTCCTAGTTAAATTTTGATCTGGTTTCGATTTACCTTTAAAAAATATCTTCAAATTCAATTGTCTTTAAAACATTTTTAAATCTACTATTGTCTCAGTAACATTAATAGTTTTAAGTGGAACATAATGGAGCCCTTTTGAGAACAAGCTGAAATATTCTGGTGTGGGAATCAAATCAGTGTAATTAAAAATAGAAACATTCTCTTTCCTATAAACAATTTGTTTCTTAAAATGTAACTCTAAATTTGGGGAAATTGTTCCTACTTCTATGTTCGATTGCGTAAATTGCTCCATGTCTGCTGTTGCTGTCTGAACCCCTTCCCCCCTCTGCTGGGGGGATGCTGAAAATCCTGGACTGAATACTTCCTATTTCTTTCTGCTAACCTTTCACTTCTTCTGGGTGGGTCTGTTATATTATTCAATTCATCAACATTTAAATTATTTTCTTCTTCATCCCCACTGCAGTGTATATTCAAATTGACTTGACCTTTCTTTCCCCTAATGGGGTTCGGGTAGGCCTTCCCCTCCCTTTATTCCTGTAAGTCCCTATCCAGCTTTTTTATTTTTCGACTTAAGATTTTATTGCAAAATTGGTCCACTTCAACAAACATTTTTTCATAATCCCTTTTTATACTCATAAAATTTCTATCATTAGTCATTTTTTCATTCAAAACATTCAAATCTTTTAATAAAACTTCCGTTTTACTTTCATATTCTAAAATCATTAAATTCAACATTTCCAAACCAGCATCGTCAAAGATTGTGCATAACTTTTCATAAAACACTGTTCCAGTTTGAATATTATTCAGGAATTTATAAAAACGCAAACCTTTCGGAATGCGTTTTACTCGCACACATTCCCTTAAATAATCTATCTCAAGCTGTTTACTTTTCAAAGTGTAAAGCTTGTCCCTGAAGGTGCAGAAATCGAATGCTTATCTGCACTTTGATAGTGGGCACCCTTTTTACCAGAAAAAGGGCATTATCAAAGGGCAGTTAATCAGGGCCTCAAGGATGTCCAGCTTGATGGAAAGTTTTAACAAAGAAATGGACACCCTTAGAGGATTGTTTTTGGAAAAAGGATACCCTGAATATTTAATAGATAATATGATTCAAGAAGTTAGTGATAGTAGAGAGGTTAAATACCCACCTTTATTAGGGTCAGGTAATACATTGTCTCATGGGGAACAACAAAAAAAGAATTTTGAGCTTGAAAATAATAACAATTTTGTATACACATTTTCTAGTAAGGCACAAGAAATGGAAGCTATTATTTCAAAATACTGGCCGATTCTGGGTATAAACGAAGAACTGAAAGAATTGTTTTTGGGGAATCCTCATTTCATAAGGAAGAGGGGCTAATTTAAAAGAATGGTTTGAAAGAAAGGAAAATGCTAAGATTAACAAGAACAAAATGGGTACATTTAAGTGCAATCATTGTAATCAATGTACTGCTATGTTAAACCAAGGCACATTTTATTTACCGCATAGAAAATTTGTGGTTAGATCTGATAATTATTATAACTGTGCATCAAAGGGAGTGGTATACCTGGGGGTCTGTACATTTTGTTTTGGTTTTTATATTGGCAAAACAGAAAGACTCCTAAGAAGAAGGGTATATGAACATTTTATGACATTTCTAAAAATAAAGAAACAAATGCTTTCTTCAAACATTCCCAGAAGTGTAAGGAAATGCAGTTAAAGTTTATGGTATTGGAACAAATTACTCCTGAATTAAGAGGAGGGAGCTGGGAGACACTGCTAGAATACCGTGAACTTTATTGGCAGCTTAAATTAGATGCCACAAGGTTCCCAGGATTAAATGACAACATAAATATTGCTCCAGTTTTAAAATTGAGGAGAGCTAGACTTTAATATATTTTGGTATGGGGGGTAATAATTTATGTGTAAGGTTTTATCACGATGAATTTGATTTTTAATGTTAAGGATATTGTATTTTAACTAAATGTTAAGTTAATTGGAAATATTGATTTAATTAATTAATTACTGACCAGCTGATGTGTGTATAAGAACTATTTAAATGGTGACCTGTGGAGTGTAATATTATTCTGTCCTTGAAAAAGCTGGCAGAGGCCGGGTGAAAGCGCTTGGTTGAATTTGTTCCTTTTAAAAAATGTATTAAACTTTGCCTTTATTCCAAGTTGGCTCCGGGTCCTGTGGCTTGTGGATATCTTGAAGTTATCATGGTATAGTTCCTATCTGTATTCTGTACACGTGAACTTCTCAGATTTCTTGAAAAAAAACATAAATTGCTTCAAGGGATTAAACTTGTTTAATGGACATGAAGAAACATTCCTTAACAACCTATGTTTCCTCTAGAAGGCAACCATTCCATGCAGCTGAAGTAGAGTCTGTAAATATAGTTTACTGGTGCTGAATATGGATTGTAAAGTCCCAACTGGCGCAGCCTAGTTGTGTCTCAAGTAAAGTTTGATATCTGCCAACAAGTGTATACCCCTGGACTTTTATAGCCTTGCCTAATCATTTCTTAAAATTTTGACCGCTATTTCTATAAATTAATTTGTGGGTCGAATTTGTGATTAGAATGCAGTAGTTTGCAGAGTAGCCTCAATTAAGTAGGGGAGCCATCAGACAATTTCTTGTAGAGTTTGGAGTAGAAGGAAAAAGCCTCAAGTAAATATTGTGGGAAGAAATAGCCAGGGAATTGTTATGGCTAGGCTTGTACAGGCCCTAGGGCCGATAGCCTAGTACCAACCTATGAACCTAATAGCCTGTGGGCATCATTTAGGGTATACCACTGCTGAAAAATCTTGGTTATCTGTGCCTGGTGACAGCAGTAGACAAGGTGTGCTGAATTCTTTTTCCTTCTTCTCCAAACTCTACAAGAAATTGTCTGATGGCTCCCCTACTCATATCCAATCAGCCCAATAATTTCAAAGGGGGGCTTGGAGCTGGGCATCTCCAGATGCTGCAAAGGTCCTACAGTCCATCAATTCCTGCCCATGAAGCCTAATCAGCCCCTCTATTCCCTCTGTGCTAAACATCTGATGGTAGGGAGTGGATCAGACTGGTGGTTCTGTGGAAAGGTCTACCATTCCCTCCTGCTATGCAGCCCATTAACTTGTGATAGCTGCCTGGCTGGTGGTCCCTCACATAATTATCCCCGCCTGCTCAGCAGTGCTTATGTGCTGCTAGCAGCATAAGCTTTCCAAGCTTCTACTGTGGGTGGTCACCTATCATCTAGTAAATGTTACAAATGTGGCAGGTCAAGCTGTGTCCCTCCCCCCCATGATAGATGAGGTGGTGTCAGACATTCAAGCTCATCTTCCTCCACCTAATCCATCAATCTACCCTGCTGCTAGTAGAAAAAAATGATCACTAAGGTCATAGTTCATTGCTTCATCCCTTTACTATACAGTGCTAAGCCCCAGATTGTTAAACTCTTAAGTAAGAGGACCTCTGTTGTAAATGGTTAAGCTCACCTGGTCAGAATGCAATTATTTTTGTTGTGTGAAATCAAAAGTTTTTTGCCATGAAAATTAAACATATTTGGATATTATGCCTTCGGTTTCTAAGAAAGTCGAGTAGGTACATTAGGTTCACGGCATTTATTCTGTCTAATGTAGGCAGATGCAGTACCTTCAACTCAGCAGATCTTATTATCAGTATTTAAAACAATCTCATGTATGCAGGATTCTTCAGGTTATGAGTCTTATGTCACTGTATTTGGAAGTAACAGTTCATGGTAGATGGATTGGAGGGGGAAGTTAGCTAGCACTATCTCCCACCTTGACATAGGTTCATAGGTTCATAGGTTGGTACTAGGCTATCGGCCCTAGGGCCTATACAAGTCTAGCCATAAAAATTCCCTGGATATTTCTTCCCACAATATTTACTTCCCTGGACCCCTGTCTAGCAGGGTGACTGATGCGATCCCCAGGGTGAATTTTCTATCTCCCATACAATCGTCAATGTTCCTTTTGAAGAGGGCCAAGGAGCCATTCTGCTTGACATGGGCAGTCTATTCCAGAGTATGGGGAGTCTCTGGGTCAGGAACCTATCCCTCCAGCATGTTTTTTTCTTCATTGTGATGACAAGGTTTAGATCCCTGGAGTGTGTGGCTCTGAGGGATTGGGATTTCTTTAAGTGGAGCATGTCCAACAGCTCAGGGTTTGACACGGCCTTGTATGTTAAGCAGAGATCGCCTCTGAGTAGACAATATGCCACAGAGTATAGCTGGAGTTTTTTTAGATGGTCAGCATAGGGCATCTGCTTTAGGCCTGTGATTCTTTTAGTGAGGTACTTCTGTGGCCTTTCCAGCTGTTGCAGATGTCTTGTGAGGTACATACCAAATGGGGCGTTGCACTCTATAATGGATCTAATGAGGGATGAGTACAGTGGGACAATGACCTTTTTTCTGGATGAAAAGCCCTTAGTGATGAGGTGTGCCACATAGAAGGATTTCCTGACTGTTGTGGTGATGTGGTTATTGAAGGTGAGACCACTGTCCACCTGTGTCCCTAAGTCTCTCATCACAATTTCGGTGTTTAGTGTACTGCCACCTATGTGGTAATTTATGGGTACATATTTTTTCCCAAAGGGGATAACTGTACATTTCTTGGCATTAAGCTTGAGCCCATGGCTCTGGCACCAAGCATCTTTTTCTGTAAATCCCTTTTGTAGAATATCCACATCATTTGGAAATTCATTAATGGCTCCCAGTTTGCAGTCATCTACGAACTTTGTTAGCCAGAGTCCCTTAGTGTTGGCCTGTACTTTAGAGAAGTAGATGCCAAACAAGAGCAGTCCCAGGACTGTAGAATTTCTGTCTTGCATTTACTTGTTTTAAGTCCTGAGTACTCTACAAGCAGTACTTGACTGTCCTTGCATGGCTCTCTGGTTAACACAAATCAGTCATTTGTAAAGACGTGTTTTCAAATTCCTCTTCACATTATCATCATGTACCTGCCAATGATGCATTTTGTTTATTTACTGACACATCTGATGATATGGGTAGAGAGATGATGTTACTGGATCATTTTCAGTCTCATTCATGTATACAACCAAAAGTAAAAACAGCAAACATAATTATTCAAGCATTTTATGTTCCCAATAGGTGTAAGATAATTACCAGATTAATAGTCTTTGACAGTTAAACACTGTAATGTTACAGTCTTGTTTTGAGTTATTTACAATGAGTTGAATAGCAATATTTAAGGTACAGGCAAACTAGGAAAGGATGTATTGATAAGACAAATAATGTAGCTGGTTGTTGATTACCTTCTCTCATAACAATAGAGAGAATGTAGAGATGCATGGGAAATGGTATCACGAGATTCATAATCAGTTACTACTAGGCATGTCTCCAGGAGGACATTGAGGAGGTGAGTTTCCCATTTGTGAAAGTGCACTGTCTTGTTAAGGGTTTTACTCAGTCACACAGAAGGCATATAAGGGCTTGGGGGGGGGGGTAAAACCATAGGCTAGAGAAGCAGCTCATATGCTTAATCGTTGGCACTGACTGCTGTGCTTGCTGGGGGTTTCAACCATAACTGTTAGACTAAATGCTGCACTTGTTGAAAATGTGAACTCTGGAGCTCTCACATCTGAAATAAGAATCATGCCACTTGGTCAACAAGCCATGCATAATGTCTTTCTTTTGGGTGTCTGTATAAAACTTTAATAGTGTTGGTTCATTTCTGAGAATGTTTACAGCATTTCAACCAGAGGTGTCATGTCTTCTGTACTTATGTGGGCAGACTCACTCAGGTTTTTTTGTAGTGTGTTTTACTTTCAGTATATTGCAGCTAATCCCTTCCAGTAGATTATGTATGTTGGGTATGTAGTCTCTTACCGACCATCTATTATGAAGGGCAGGCAGACTTTTCAAGCAGCTGTCATCATAACAAAAGAAGAGATAAAGACAAAGGCATAAATGAGGATAGCATCTGATATCTACATTCAGTTTTTCTGTAGCTAGAAACTAGCTTGTAATAAGCAAACGATCCTTAAATTTCAGTTTTGCTGGTCTTTGGTGAAGAAAAAGAAATAATCATTCAATTTTTATTTTGCTAGTCTTTGGTGAAGAAAAAAAATAACGGGAATGTGTCTGCATTGCTGCTCTATCCTGCTAGGGGCATGAACCCTGGAAAAGTAATACCACTTCTATGTACTGCAATATATCATGTTCTCTAGTTTCTGAAAGATACAGCATACATGCACTGCATCATGGCTCCTTGCCAATACTCTTAAATGTAAGTATATACATATGCAACAAAAAGAGCGCAGAGGGAAGTGCTTAGGTAAATACTGGTTTAGGCATATTATTTTTCAAAGCATTTCCAGGCTTTTCAATATTGTTAGAATGTGTATCACCAAAAGTATGATGGTCTAAAATACAAAATATTCTAGCCACTAAAAAGAATAACTTTTATTGGTGTTTGAAATTTACAGTGCTGTTCATTAATACTATATACATTTTACTGTTGCTGTAATTGCACGACAATCTTTCAGTAGTGCATATGACAAGAAGAGAAACCGTACTGTTTGTCATGTTATTACCTCAAAAGAATTAGGCTCAGAGTCTCCTAGACATGTTCTTCTGTATGTCCAACTATTCTGTTAACAACTGTTTCCTGCATATTATTCTTTCCTGTAACTCCTGAGAGAATCGTTAGAAGTTTTCAATTTTTCTTGCATGCCGTCACCAGAGGAGGGACATTATTATATCATCATCCAAGTTACTTGCACTGCATGCATTCATGAACTTAAAGCCACCTATGGAAAGCTCTCCTCAAAAGGCAAACTATGTAATTGTTATATCCCATTGAGAAGAATGGCAAGCAGTAATGCAAAGTAAAAATACTGGAAAATCAGATAATGGAATATATGATGGCAATGGTCCACTTCAAAATACTGACACCAAAATCTCTAAACTCAAAATACTGACACCAAAATCTCTAAAGCTCAAAATACTGAAAACTCAAAATACTGAAAACTCAAAATATTGAATACTCAAATTACTGAAAACACACAGGATACCAACACTTATTATATTCCAGCACAAGTACATACTGAAACAGATAAAACACAAACCATATTACTCTTCTCCAAGTATAAGCAGGGGGGCACCCCTGCTACTTAAATATATCAACTCCGAGATTGCACTTTAGTATAGTGAAGTGCAATGTCGGAGTTGATATATTTAAGTAGCAAGGGGTGTGGGGGGCACAGCCCCCCACATGGGGTGTGCAGGGGGGCTTGCCCCTCTGCCTATACTTGCAGAAGAGTAATATGTTTCTCTGTGTAGTTCTGTTGCAATACAGTTGTGTTGCTGTACTGTGTTTATTTTTGATATTTTGAATTTCAGTATTTTGAGCTTTAGAGATTTTGTTCTCAGTATTTTGAGTTTAGGGATTTTGAAAGTCAATATTTTGAAGTGGACCTGATAGCATACAGTGGCATAAATGAAATAACTTACTTTGTAGAGTTAGGGAATCAATGTGTTTTGTAACCTGGCAGTTCATCCTAAACGTTATTACCTAGACTTACAATGTAGGATATTTCTTTAAACAAGGTCACCTCACATATGCAGTAGCTATCTGTCTATCTACCTGTCTATCCAACTACCTAAAGATAAGCATGCACACATGCACACAGTCACACAATACATATGAAATTCATGGTGCTCTTGTGTGCAATAAATGAAATATCTCACAGTGTAGATTCCGAATATGCGTTTCAGAATGACTGACAAAACCGAAGATCCTGAAAAAGGTTTACAAACTTACTGTATGAGTTATTTCATTTACATTACAAATGGAACCCCATCATATTCCTTTTATTCACTTCCACTTTTTGTAAATTTGAGTTTGTAGTCCTGTTGATGTCAGCAGATTGTGGTAACTGTGAGTTATCTACGGAATGTGACTAAGATAGCTTCCACAGGTTTTTACAAATAGCAGTCTTGTCACTTTTCCAAGAATAGCTTTGGGTAGTTTGCAATCTTTTCTCTTTCGTCTTCTTCTTCTTTTTTATAATGTAATTTAATTTTTTGATATTTTTTCTTAGTGTAGTGATGATTTGTTAAGAATTTTCATTTTGCGGTTTAATTATTCTTTTCTATTTAGTTTAATTTTAGTTAGTTTAGATATTGGTAAGGGATCAGTTTTGCCACTGATGTTATTTTCCTACTAGTTACAGACTTTTTTAATTTTAAAATTAGCAAATATAATTTCTAGGGGTTAGATTTAAGTGGGTAGTGGTATTTTTAAATGATTATGTATGTAAGTATTTTGTGCATGCAGATGGTGGAATTACTTTTTTTTTTTTTGCTTTGAAATGAAGAGAAGATATAGTCCACATTTTATGTTTTTAAGAGGTGTTAAAGGTTACTTTGGTGTTGTATTCATGTTTGTATGCCTTTTGTGAGTGCAGTACATGACATTTATTTTAGTTTTTAGCAACCAGCATAAATATACCTGGTACAGGATAATGTTATACATTTGAAGATGCACAAGGATATAGATAAACTTGTGATGACACATGAGGGATAGTATGTAGATAAGGAGTACAGATGAACATTTTTTTAGTGTACAAATGTGTGTGTGTGTGTGTTCAATGTCAATGTTCATAAATTCAAACTTTGAATTTCCTATCAGGTTTTGCAAGAATTTGCCAAGAATAATAGCGTAGTTATATACACCTTTATCAAATAATTGATCTAGTACACCCTTAAATGCCTTTAGTCTTCCAGCTTTTCTCTCATCTATTGACAAACTATTCCATACTTTACCACTTCTTCAATGAATGATCTTGTCTGTACAGTACTGTTATAAGGAGGATAGTTTACAAGTAAACAGTTATTTCTGGTTCCCATAAAATGAGCCCCGAAATCACTTTCTAGTGTTGTTGCCATGGTGTCATCATTTACAAATTTATCGATCAGAATTAAATCTCCTCTTACCAACCTACATATCGCTGAATACAATGATAGTGCTTTTAGCCTGCTCTCATTGCACAGATACTTAAATCTACTGATTTGTCAATTAAAATGTCTTTGGATACTTATCAGCCTACAGTACTGGAAGTAATTATAGACCTTATCAGCCTACAGTACTGGAAGTAATTATAGACCTTATCAGCCTACAGTACTGGAAGTAATTATAGACCTTATCAGCCTACAGTACTGGAAGTAACTATAGACCTTATCAGCCTACAGTACTGGAAGTAATTATAGACAGGTGGCTGCACCATAATGAATTATAGGTCTTACTACAGCTTTAAATGTAGGTAGTAGATGATTTTCTTCCCTACTTCGTATGCTTTGCAAGATATTCTTTAAAAATTAACACATTCTTCTTGTCACTTGAACATTACCCTCATACAAAAGTGGCCTACCTACAATGATACTCAAATCTTTAATCTTCTCCTCACTGTCAAGTCTAACGTTATTCATGGCGTATGGATAACAGGGACTTTTTTTGCCAAAGAGCAATATTTTTCCTTTCCTGGCATGAAAATCCATTTGTTTTCTCAATGACCACAAGTATAAGGCATCCACAAATCCCTGCAGCTTAGCTTGATCCTTTATTGAGCTCACAACTGTCCCAATGTTCATGTCATCAATAAAGTTATCAAACCATATTCCAGCATTAGTGAAAAGTCTGACATGAATAATGTACACAAAACTGATCCTAGAACCAATTCTTGTGGTATGCCCACAGTTAAAGCTGTATCTCTAAGTATAACATCCTATATTTTAACTCTAAATGTTCTGTTAGAGGGACAATATTATTTTAACACATTCCCCCGGATTTACGAAGCCCTTTATAGCGTGCAGGATTAGTTTAAGAGCTATTTTTGGCAATATGGCCAACGTGCGATCCAGGAATGAGCTCCTGGGAAGTGCACGTGAGCTCTTAGGCTAATCCTGCATGGACCGAGTTCCTGTATGCAAATTACCCTCATTTGCTGGAGAGATCCATGCAAATGAGATGATATTGCAATCCAGGAAGCTTGCAATAGTCCGTGCAAGACAAGTGCAATCTGCAGAAATGTACTCGGTTACTAACCAAGTACATTTCTGCAAATTTCAAAAAGGAGCTATGTCAGCTCCAAATAAAGGCTGCATATTATTAATGAAGCATGCCAATGGCCAAGTAGAAGGCCATTAGTATTGCAAACTGTTTAAAAAATAAATAAAACAACTTTAATTTTTTTCTCGCTGATCTCGGCTGTTTAAGCATAGGGCAGCAGCGTGCAAGTGGGATCAGGGGGAAAACAAGAAAATAAACTGAAAATGAGCATTCTAACTAAAATCAGTATTCTGCCATGCAAGTCAATGGCAGGTAGAAGACAACCTTGCCAGTGAGTAATGGTTACTAAGGAGGGAGGCTCAGTATGGGATATGTAACTATGCATTAGTAGGCAATCCTATGCAAATGAGGGAAAGGTTAGTGAATCCCAGATTTTCCCAGGGTGGGAGGCAGGTCCCAAGAGTGTAAGAGTATAAATAGCTGGGTGCAAGACTAGGATATAGGTGACATCATGGGGGTGTGAGTCAGGCACAGGTTCATAGATTCATAGGTTCATACTAGGCTATCTGCCCTAGGGCATTTATAAGCCTAGCCAGAGTGTGTTTGGCTTTCGCCACCCATTTTAAATGAATTTTGCTATGCCCTTTTTCGAGGTTAGTATACTGTGCCTCTGTATAACAGTGACACAGAAGTGATACCCGGGGTAAACCTACGATCTCCCATCCACTCATCAAGATTCCTCTTGAAGAGAGTCAATGAGGGACTCTGCCTAACCTGGACTGGGATTTTATTCCAGAGTGAAGGGAGCCTCTGGGTTATGAATCTGTCCCTCCAGCATGTCCTATTTATTTCAGTGCTGAGGTTCAAGTCTCTCGAGCGCCTAGCTCGATGGGATTTGGATTTTCTGAGGTGCAGCATGTCCATTAATTCTGGGTTGGACATGGCTTTATATGTCAGGCACAGATCGCCTCTGAGCAGGCGGCATGCCACTGAGTAGAGCTGGAGTATCTTTAACCGGGCAGCATATGGCATTTGTTTGAACCCTTTGATCCTCTTGGTGAGGTACTTTTGGGGTCTTTCCAGTTGCTGCAGGTGTCTGGTAAGGTACATCCCAAAAGGGGCATTGTACTCAATTATGGGCCTGATGAGGGATGAGTAAAGAGGCACGATGACCTCCCCTGATCTAGATGTGAATCCCTTCATGATTAGGTGGGCTATATAAAATATTTTTCTAAACACGTTGGCCACGTGGTTTTCAAATGAGAGATTGCTATCAACTTGGGTCCCCAGGTCCCCAATTACTTCTTCCGTACTTAATGGATTACCACCTATGTGGTAATTTGTGGGCACTTTGTTTTTGCCAAAGGGGAGGACTATACACTTTTTGGCATTTAGCTTGAGGCCATGGCTCTGGCACCAGTTGTCTGTTTCTATGAGGCCCTTTTGTAGGATGCTTGTGTCAGCTGGAGAGTCAATTATGGTGCCTAGTTTGCAGTCATCTGCGAACTTGGTCAGCCACAGTCCTTCTGTGTTGGCCTGTACCTCCGAGAAATATATACTGAACAAGAGAGGTCCCAGGACTGAGCCTTGTGGGATGCCACTTGTAACTGGTTTGGAGTCTGACATGGCTCCAGAAATTCTAACCATGTGGGTTCTGTCCTTGAGTCAGTTTGCAACCCATCTAGTGACATAGGGGTTTATATTTAAGCTGGTGAGCTTATCTATAATGCCCGAGTAGGGTATTGTATCGAAGGCTTTTGTGAGGTCCAGGTAGGCTGTGTAGACCACCTTCCCCTCGTCAATGGCCTTGGTGACTGTTTCAAAGAAATCGACCAGGTTTAAGAGGCAGGATCTGCCCTTAACAAAGCCGAACTGGGTAGGATCCATTGTCTGTAGGTTCTCAGTATCTTTATTTATGAGGTCCATGATGATCCTTTCCATAGCTTTGCAGACCAAACTAGTCAGGCTTATGGGGCGATAGTTTCCAGGATCCGTTGAGGCACCACCTTTGTGGAGAGGGACCACTGTTGCTGTACACCACTCTTTGGGTACATATCCTGTAGTAAGGCTGAGATTGAACAGTAGTTTTATGTTTGGGTTTAGCTCTTCTTGGAGTTCATGTAGGACGCAGCTCGGGACACTGTCTGGTCCCATTGATGCTGTGTTTTTTGCTTTGGAGAGGGCGGCTCTTACCTGAGCATCTGAGATGTCAGGGGGCAGCACTCTGCTGGGATAGGGGGGAGAAGTATGCGCTGTACCTGTCAACTAGGATGTTGGCAATGTCTGTGGGTTCGGTGTATTTTTTGTCATTTTGGACTAATTCTGAGCATATCTGGAATTCCCACCTCGGTTCCTAACATAACTAAAGAAAGCCTTGTGATTATCCTTAGTGCCCTATGCAATTTTTCTCTCGAAGCTGGCCTTAGACGATTTTATGAGTGCCCGTAGTTTTTTGCTAATACTGATCAGAGATGCCTTCCCTTTTTGGGATTTTGCTCTATCATGTAGTAGCTTCTTCCTTCTATTGTATAGTTTGTTTATGGCTGGGGTCCACCAGACAGGACGCCAGCCTTTGGAGGATTAGGTCTTGGTTTTATTTGGGATTGCATGATCCATGAATTCCTGAAGGTGTTCATAGAATGCATTTATAAAGGATTCTGCGGTCTGGGATTTATTTTCCGCGGGCCCGGGGGCTTTGAAGGATTCCACCTCAGTTTTGAGGAGTCTGAAATTTGCTTTAGAGAAGTTTTTCACTGTGGGTTTCTGGGCAGGGGTTGGGGTCCGGATGTGAATATCCAGTGAGATTAGTTTATGGTCTGATCTTACCAGTGAGGGATGCACTTCTGGTCTGGAGCATAGAGCCCCCATGTTGGTGATGATCAGGTCCAGTATGTTTTCCCCTCTTGTGGGAGTGGTAACAAGTTGTTCCATAGCATTTGAGTTTATAAATTCTAGGAACCTTTGGGCTAGGGTGTTGGAGCTAGAGTAATTCCCCCAGTCTATGTTTGGGTAGTTGAAGTCGCCCAATATAATGGTGTTTGGAGAGAACTTCATATTTTCCAGTGTTCTCAGGAAGGCTGAGTGGGGTTCCTTGGTTTGGGAGGGTGGTCTGTAGCAGGCTATAAACTGGAAGGCAGTTTTATCCACTGTTAGTTGCACATGGATAGTCTCTGATGCTTCGTGCTGTGCCACCAACCTGGAGGTGTGGGTATCTTTGACGAATATTGATACCCCCCCCTCCTTTTGTGGTTCAGTCCAAGTTTTGGGGCCGAAAAGCATTGTATGAGGTATAACCTGGTAGTGCTGGGGTGCTCTTGGGAGCCTTGAGCCAGGTTTCTGTTACTGCACAGATATCGATGTTCTCCATACTAAGGAGAGTTTCAAGTGCGTGCATCTTGAGATTTAGACTTCTGGCGTTGAGTAGTATTACTCTTAGTTTCTTATCCCTTGTGATACCTATGGAGGTGGGTTTGTCTTTTGAGCCTTGCCTAAAAAAGGCACTATGGGGGTGGCAAGAGCCTTTGCCAATATCCAAAAGTCCAGGGGTGACAGTTGCAAGCCGTCCCTAGTGAAGCATCATGGCTTATCGAGCATGTCATCCCAGGCTGACAGGTATTGGATCCCCTTTGAATGACACCAATACTTAAGCCAATTGTTGAAATTGATAATATTGTCTTCATATTGTGGCATCATTCTTGGTGAGGGTAAGATGCTACTCAAGGTCAGGGTCATACCGGCCTGGGCTACATGCTCAGAGAGCTCCTCTATGTCTCTTTTCATGTAGTCCAGGGAGGTACGTCCTCAGGTCATTCACACCAGTATGGACAATGACTGAGTCTTATTTGTACTTGCCTTGGAGTGGCCAGAGTGCTTGTGTTATGTGGCGGATCCTAGCACCCAACAGGCAGCTCACCGTGACCTTCTCGTTGTTCATCCTGGTGAGCGGGATGTCAGTGTGCCTGACGATAGAGTCACCTATTACAAGTGTATCAGGTGTGTTGTTTAGCCTTAAGGGCTGTGACTGTTCGGCACACTGGCTTTGTGAGCTATGTGCTGCACATGTTTTGTTTTGGCGTAGCGGTTGCTTGGGTGTCTGCTTTGGAAGTCTTTGCTGCTTAGGCAGATTTTTATTTAGAGCCTCCGAGTATGTTTTTGTGTGTTTATGTATTTGGTTTGCTGTCATGGTAAGTCTATGTGAGACTGGAATTGTAGTGAGTGTGGTTTCCTTCTCCTCCTGACTGGTTACGCCAGTACTGAGTTGAGAGAGCTTAGCCTCCAGTTTGGCTATATGGTTGCATCTCTCACATGTGCTGGAATTTGTTGGGAGGAGGAGAGGGTTGTCTGTGTACATGAGGCAGTTGTAACATTGCCCCAAGATTCCCAGATTTACCAGCTGGACCAGAGAGGAGATTGACAACTGACCTTTGGACATGCTAGAATAGTATTGGGAATTCCTTTATAATTGAAAAAAGGGCCAATGGGGAACAAGGTACTCAAGGGGAGTTTGTGAGGGTGTAGTGCTTTTAATTTTTTAGTGCTGACTTATATATTTGCTTTAGTGAGCAAGTGCCAGGCTTTAGAGTAGGAATAGGGTGTGTATTATGAGAACTAGATCAGTTCTAAGGGAAAAAGTGAAGAGGAGACTTTGTGGAGCCGAGAATGGTTTAAACCCAATTAAGCAGAGCTGCCCAGTGCTGCGCTATGCACAAAATCGCGCAAAGCCGCGCCAAAGCGGGTTTTATACAAGGGGACTTGAAAGAGCTAGAAATTGGCCCAAAATGGCTAATAGACTACCAGATTATTGTGCTGGGAACACTCCTCCAGGGATAGATAGGCTGCTCTAAGCTCCCCACTGCCACTGGTGAACAAAGAAGCCTCCCTTTATCCAAGAAAGGAAATGGGCAACACAGGAACTTTCCAAAAGTCCAGAATACAGCAAAGCCTGTATTTGGACTACTCTAGGACAGGAAAGACGGGAAACAAGGATAATTTTTTTGTTTTTTTTTTTTTTTGCAACAAACAGCAGGAAAATGCAATAAATATGTAACACAGGCTAGCGCACTTGAGTGTGTAGCCTCAACAGGTAAATGCAACAAACAGGACAAACTTTAAAAGTGCAGGTGCAAAAACAACTTTAAACAGTTTAAAACAGTTCAAGAAGCAGAAATACTTGCAGTTTAGCTAGATCGGACAGTCGCCCAGGTAGTAGCAGGAAAAAAAAAACACTTATCAGGTTAGCAGTCACTCTTTTAGCCTCTCTGCTGCTAGTACCACTCTGCAGGACCACGAGGAGCTTGGCTGAGTAGTAACAAGTGCAGAAACTGCTCCAAAGTGGGTTTTATACAGGGGGACTTGAAAGAGCTAGAAATTGGCCCAAAACGACCAATAGACTACCAGATTCTTGTGCTGGGAACACTCCTCCAGGGATAGATATGCTGCTCTAAGCTCCCCACTGCCACTGGTGAACAAAGAAGCCTCCCTTTATCCAGGAAACGAAATGGGCAACACAGGAACTTTCCAAAAGTCCAGAATACAGCAAAGCCTGTATTTGGACTACTCTATGTCAGGAAAGACGGGAAACAAGGATATTTTTTTCTTTTTTTTTCTTTTCTGCAACAAACAGCAGGAAAATGCAATAAATATGTAACACAGGCTAGTGCACTTGAGTGTGTAGCCTCAATAGGTATATGCAACAAACAGGACAAACTTTAAAAGTGCAGGTGCAAAAACAACTTTAAACAGTTTAAAACAGTTCAAGAATCAAAAATACTTGCAGTTTAGCTAGATCGGACAGTCGCCCAGGTAGTAGCAGGAAAAAAAAACACTTTTTATCAGGTTAGCAGTCGCTCTTTTAGCCACTCTGCTGCTAGCACCTCTCTGCAGGACCACAAGGAGCTTGGCTGAGTAGTAACAAGTGCAAAACCACGCCAAAGCAGGTTTTATACAGGGGGACTTGAAAGAGCTAGAAATTGGCCCAAAACGGCCAATAGACTACCAGATTCTTGTATTGGGAACACTCCTCCAGGGATAGATAGGCTGCTGAAAGCTCCCCACTGCCACTGGTAAACAAAGAAGCCTCCCTTTATCCAAGAAAAGAAATGGGAAACACAGGATCTTTCCAAAAGTCCAGAATACATTAAAGCCTGTATTTGGACTACTCTAGGTCAGGAAAGACAGGAAACAAGGATATATTTTTTTTCTTTTTTGCAACAAACAGCAGGAAAATGCAATAAATATGTAACACAGGCTAGCGCACTTGAGTGTGTAGCCTCAACAGGTATATGCAACAAACAGGACAAACTTTAAAAGTGCAGGTGCAAAAACAACTTTAAACAGTTTAAAACAGTTCAAGAAGCAGAAATACTTGCAGTTTAGCTAGAGCAGACTGTCGCCCAGGCAGTAGCAGGAATAAAACACTTTTATCAGGTTAGCAGTCGCTCTTTTAGCCTCTCTGCTGCTAGCACCTCTCTGCAGGACCACAAGGAGCTTGGCTGAGTAGTAACAAGCACAAAAACCATGCCAAAGCAGGTTTTATACAGGGGGACTTGAAAGAGCTAGAAATCGGCCCAAAACAGCCAATAGACTACCAGATTCTTATGCTGGGAACACTCCTCCAGGGATAGATAGGCTGCTCTAAGCTCCCCACTGCCACTGGTGAACAAAGAAGCCTCCCTTTATCCAAGAAAGGAAATGGGCAACACAGGAACTTTCCAAAAGTCCAGAATACAGCAAAGCCTGTATTTGGACTACTCTAGGTCAGGAAAGACAGGAAACAAGGATAATTTTTTTGTTTTTTTTCTTTTTTGCAACAAACAGCAGGAAAATGTAATAAATATGTAACACAGGTTAGTGCACTTGAGTGTGTAGCCTCAACAGGTAAATGCAACAAACAGGACAAACTTTAAAAGTGCAGGTGCAAAAACAACTTTAAACAGTTTAAAACAGTTCAAGAAGCAGAAATACTTGCAGTTTAGCTAGATCGGACAGTCGCCCAGGTAGTAGAAGGAAAAAAAAAACACTTTTATCAGGTTAGCAGTCACTCTTTTAGCCTCTCTGCTGCTAGCACCACTCTGTAGGACCACGAGGAGCTTGGCTGAGTAGTAACAAGCGCAAAAACTGTGCCAAAGTGGGTTTTATACAGGAGGACCTGAAAGAGCTAGAAATTGGCCCAAAACGGCCAATAGACTACCAGATTCTTGTGCTGGGAACACTCCTCCAGGGATAGATAGGCTACTCTAAGCTCCCCACTGCCACTTGTGAACAAAGAAGCCTCCCTTTATCCAAAAAGGAAATGGGCAACACAGGAACTTTCCAAAAGTCCAGAATACAGTAAAGCCTGTATTTGGACTACTCTAGGTCAGGAAAGATGGGAAACAAAGATAATTTTTTTGTTTTTTTTAAGCAGATTGGAGCCCTGTGGCTCGTGACTGCTCCTAGCTTAGCACAGCTAAGCTAGAGGTGTGTCCAAACTGCCTAGCACTCTTTACAAAGTGTAAGCTGGTGTGCACACCACACACTGGGTCTTAGAGGAAGAAAAAGGCAGTTAAACCAGGAAATAGCAGCCCTGTGCACATCTGAGAACTCCATTTGCAAGGCACGCACACAGGCTTAAACTGGGAGGCAATGGGAAGGGAAAACAGCAGTAGGAAGGTAATCAAGGAGAACTAGCTTAGCTGATAGGTGAAATGTATCAGAAACAGCCAATTACACAGGCAACAGCCCAACCCAGCCCAGCCCAGCACACCACTATAAACTATGCAAACATCTGTCCCCCTTGTTTTTCCCAAAACCTCTACACCACCGGTGTATACAGATGGGGTAATTTTACAAAACGAAAGCAAGAGAAAAAATGCTAGGGGCTGTTTTTGCTATCATAAACCAACATGTGCAGGTTCCTGACCCAAAGACTCCCCAGACTCTGGAATAGATTGCCCATACATGTCAAGGAGAGTGCCACTTTGGGCCTCTTCAAAAGGAAACTTGACGATTGGATGGGAGAAAGGAAGTTCACCCCAGGGATCACGTAATTCTCCCTGCTAGACAGGGGTCCAGGGAAGTAAATAGTGTGGGAAGAAATAGCCAGGGAATTGTTATGGCTAGGCTTGTATAGGCCCTAGGGCTGATAGCCTAGTACCAACCTATGAACCTATGAACCTATGTCTGAGGGTGGTGAGGATGTGAATGCTGCTGAGCAACCCATAGTGAGGAGAAGGAGAAGAGTTTACAGACCTAGGGTAACCTACCAAGGGCTACATGAGCTGGGGATAGCAGGATAGGTGGACAGGGACCTCCTACAGCAAATTGTTGAGCTGTGCCGCCCACGACAAACACACAGAACTAACAGAGGGGAACCCATCCAGTGGATACCAAGGTATGTGTAGGCTTAAGAATACTAGCCACAGGTACCTTCCAAAGGCCAACTGGGGATATGATGGGGATTTCACAGGCATCAGCATCCAGGGTATTCCACCAGTTCCTGGATGCCATGTCAGCAAATGTTGGTGAGCACGTATATTTCCCCATCACCCATGAGGCGTTGGCCAGCAATATGCGTCTCTTCCACCAAATAGCAGAATACCCTGAGGTAGTGGGTGCAATAGACTGCATGCACATACACATTAAAGCACCACCAGATGAGCAGGGTAGGGTTTACATCAACCACAAGGGCTTCCCCTCCATCAACTGCCAGGTAATGTGTGATGCCCAAAGCATAATAATGAATGTGTGTGCTGGCTGCCCTGGAAGCTACCCCAATTCCCACATCTGGCATCTGACACAGCTGTACCAGACATTTGCCAATGGGGACATCCCACACGGTCACCTAGTAGGGGATGCTGGATACACACTGGAGCCATGATGGATGACACCCATCAGAAATGCACACACACCTGAACAAGAACTCCATAATGAGACACACGTACAAACATGAATCATAACAGAGCATGTGTTTGGGATGCTCAAGTCATGGTTCCGGTGCCTGGACACATCCGGTGGAGCCTTGCAGTACTCACCAACTACATGTACCCAAATTGCCCTTGTATATGCCATGCTACACAATATGATCCTGCAATAACAGCTGCAGCAGGAACAGCATGGGGCAGGGCCACACAGCCCCCCCACCAGTGCCAAGGCCTGCACAGGCACAGAGTCACTCAGAGGAAGAACACCCTGAGCCTACCCCAGTAGGCAGAAGCAGGCATGCCCAGTATGCCTTGGCCTTGGCAAAGAGGCAATGCATAGCACATGCACTGACACAGTAGGGACCCAGGGAATGACACCTCTCTCTGACTCACAAATTTAGTAAAAGGGATGCCAAACGTGACACTACCTGTGCTCAACCATGTATAGGGTGTGTACTATGTGTATCCGACATAGGCAGCCCTGCAGCACTGCCCTCAATACTGGGACACCCACAAGGTATGTGACTCACACATGCCAGTTGGGGGTGCACATACACAACAACAGTCACAGCCAGCAGGATAGGTGTAGACAAACACAAACAAATGCTGTACTATGGCCTCTGAGTGAGCCCTACGGGTAACCCCTCCCCCAGGCCTACACAGACAGACTACAGCAGGCCAGGCATTTGGATGTAATTTGTGAAGTCTAGGAAGTCAAAAACTAATATGTAGGTAGTGAAAGCTAAGATCTGTAGTGCACTGGTATGACTCTAGCCAGCATGATAGGTAGGTCCACAGACTGAAATGGTGTACCCAACATACCGGTACAGTCCTAGCAAATGAGTAAACATGTCAGGTGTGCCCCACCATCCTACTTACACTCATAGTAACAGTCAGGTGTGCCCCCCACTCCTGTGTAGAAATGTAGAAACAGTCAGGTGCCCCCCCCGCTATGCAGAAATGTAGCAACAGTCAATGCCAAATGACCGATGTATACCTTGCAGACACAGCATGCTACCTGTTGGCGTACAACACAAAGGTCCACACCACAGTACAAACTACCTGGACTTGATCCACACATGAAATATAGATGACCATACTGGGCATGCTCACACACTTAGACGAAGGAAGGCAATGTCAGTCAACAACATACTGAAAGGTCATACTGGGCATGCTCACACACTTAAACACATGAAGGCCATGTCTGCAAACACCAGCGAACCAGACATATCTGGCAGTTGCAGTTCTTATTGCAGACACATATCAGTATGTACCACTCCTGCCTTGCACACACAGTGGACGGGAATACAGACATATATGTAAGGACAACAGACTATAATAAGCCACAGGTAGATGGACATAGATGTGTGGAAGAGGGTGACCTTGACAAGGAGACATCTGGGCCTGTCCCACCCAGCACACAGCCAAAGGGCCAGAAACACATGAGGTGCAGGTGTCACTCACTGCAGATACTAGCCACCGGTATCTGTGAGCATGACAGACTATATGGTGCACGTGCCAGCTGTGCAACATGACTGTACAAAGAAGTAGTCACCTAGAAGCTGTATATATGTACCTGTGGCATATGACCCCATGTGTGCCTGCATGTGGCATGACAACCTCTACATGAATAGGTTATGGCCCATGCACACACCGCCCTCCCCATAGCAGTATCACGTCAAGCCTGCTGAGGTCATCCAATGTGAAATACACCTCTGGGAGAGCTGTAGCTCAGTAATCCCCATAACGCATCCCATAACTGTGTACTGCTGTAGGGATAAACTAGTTACATAGTAGTTCTAACCCCAGACTTGGCAACTGTGTGAGTGTGTGTTTGTGTGCATGTCTCTTTGACTGTGTAGAGAGAAATGCTTTTTTGGCTACTCACACTCCATACAATTCATATACTCACCTTTGGCAAGGCTGCTGATGTCACTCACCTAGAAATACACCTCTGAGAATATCATAGCCTAGTAATCTCCGTAGCGTGTCCTGTAACTGTGTACTGCTTTACTTTGATAAAGTAGTTAGGTAGGTGTTCTAACCCCAGACATGGCAACGGTGTGTGTGTGTGTGTGTGTGTGTGTGTGTGTGTGTGTGTGTGTCTGACTGAGTAGAGAGCAATGCTTTTTAGGCTACTCACACTCCGTAAAATTCATATACTCAACTTTGGCAAGGCTGCTGATCACACTCACCTGGAAATACAACTCTGGGAAAGTAATAGCCTCGTAATCCCTGTAGTGCGTCCTGTAACCGCGTACAGCTGTTGTGTGATAAAGTAGTTAGGTAGGTGTTCTAACTCCAGACTTGCAACTGTGTGGGTGTGTGAAGCTGTGTGTGTGTCTGACTGAGTAGAAAGCAATGCTTTTTAGGGTACTCACACTCCTTAGAATTCATATACTCAGTTTTGGCAAGGCTGCTGATGTCACCCACCTAGAAATACACCTCCGGGAAGGTTGTAGCCCAGTAATCTCTGTAGCACATACTGTAACTGTGTACAGCTGTAGTGTGATCTAGAACCGTGGCAGGGTTCCATCTCCACCCATGGCAGTTCTGGATGTTTTGTGTGTGTTCCAATATCTGTGCATAGAAGAATGCATTTTAGGCTACTCGCTCACAGTATATTTCAAATGCCTTACTTTGGCAATCCTGCTGATGTCATTCATTGTGAAATACACCTTTGTGGAAGGACTTCTCTAGTAATCCCTGTGGTATGACCTATAACAGCTCCAAGCTGTAGTGTGATATAGACCTTGGTCGGGGGTTCTATACCCAGATGCCATTTGTGGATGTTTATGTGTGTCTCACTGTCTGTGTAGGGAGCAATGCATTTTAGGCAAGTCACTCACAGTACAGCTGAAAGGGCCTTCTTTGGTAATCCTGCTGATATCATTCAATGTGAAATACACCTTTGGGGAAAAAGTACTCCAGTAATATCCGTGGCGAGTACTATAACTGTGTAGTGTAATAAACTAGTTAGATAAGGGTTCAACTCCCAGACATAACAGGTGTGTGTGTGTGTGTAAGTCATATTCTGTGTAGAGGTGGTTGTGAGTGTGTGGGCAATGTGGAGGGGTTTTGCTTATTTGTTTTATGGTGGCCCTACTATATATCACAATGTCAACCATACAGGGATAACAGATGTAAATTAGCTGAGAGGCTGAGGTGCAAAGCCATACCCATACATGTAACATCAAGGCCAGACACTTATTTGGCTGTGTGTGTGGGGGGGTGCCTATTCTTACAAGACGTATAGTGTGTGGGTCCTCACAACCCCATTAACGGTGCACGTGGACATATGTGTATTTGTTTTTCTGCCATTGCTATCTACAAATGTATGGCCATATATACCTATATAGATTTACACATCTGCTAATATATATATAACTATGTCCATATACACCTACATAGATGTATATCTGCGTACACATAGGTAAAGTGCTGTGTATATGTAGACATATAGGTGTAGACACATATATGATTTGATGTAGGCATATGCATATATATATGTGCATATATATATTGATATATATGTATATAGTTTTAGAAATTAATATATATCTCTACACATCTAGATATGTTGTATCTGTTTAGATATTAATATAGGTACACACACATACATCTAGATATTGGTATACATTCTCTGTACTGTTGCATGACTGGAGTGGATGATATGTTTCTGAAAACATCAAATCTCTTTGTATCTGTCATGGCTTAGTGATGAGTCACATTGTCTATGGTGTGCAGGGTCCTCGGTTTGAGCCCTGCGAGAGCTGTTTATTTTGTCGCTGGGCAGAACATGGCCAATTGGATACACAGTGATTAAGGCACTTTAAAGCAGTTGTAAGCAGGTTTGCATGGAGCTAAGCAATGCCTACACAGGTTAAGCAATTCAGCAGCTAACTGAGTATAAGAAACTGTAACCAGACTTCCTGCGCAAACCCGGGTAGAACTGCTTTAAAGTGCCTTAATCACTCTGTACCCATCGGCCCTTGTTTTGCCTAGCAACAAAATAAACAACCTCTGCTAGGCTCGAACCCAGGACCATGCATACCATAGCCCAAGTGATTTGCCTCTAAACCATCTCAGATATATATAACCCTGGTGTATTCACAAACATATCATCCAGCCCAGTCATTTAACAGTATAGAGAATGTATTTCAACATGTAGATGTATGTGTGTGAGAAAACATGTTAATGTCTAAACAGATACACAACATATTGATATATGTAAAAAAAAAAAAAAATATATATATATATATATATATATATATATATATATATATACACACACACACACCAATATATATATATATATATATATATATGTATATATATACACACACATATGTAAGCAGATATATATAGCTATATAGGTATATACGGACATACATCTGTAGATAAAGTGGGAACATAGCAGAAACATATATGTCCACATGCTCCATTAATGGGGTTGACAGGCACAAACAACATACGTCATGCACGAACAGGCATTCCCCCCCACACAGCCAAACACATCTGCCCTGCAACACACTACCAACTGTTGCAGATCCCATAACCAGGACCTTACAAGGCAAGGGCACAAGATGTTAACAGTACTCCATCTCACCTGTATGATGTCAGGCTGGTATCAGTAACATATCATGGAGTACAGTCAGACCCATAATGAGTCCCATATTGCAGTCATCTGTTACCTTTGTTAGCCAGAGTCCCGTACTGTTGGCCTGTACTTCAGAGATGTAGATGCCAAACAACAGTGGTCCCAAGACTGAATCCTGAGGTACTCCACTTGTCACTTGTCTGGGTATGGAGTTGGAGTCAGTTACACCTACAGTTTGGGTTCTGTCAGTAAGCCATGTGACAATGCATTGAGTGGCATAGGGATGTATGGCCAGATTAGTATGTTAATCTATGTTTCCAGACTGGGGGATGGTGTTGAAGAGCTTGCCGAGGTCCACATAGGCTTTGTGGACTGCCTTACCCTCTTCCACAGCTATGCAGACTGAGTCAAAGCAGTGAATCAGTTTCAGGAGACAAGACTGGGCCTCCATGAGCCCAATCTGTGTGGGGTCCAGTGTTTGATGGTTGCCAATGTCTGTGTTCAAAACATCCCTGACAATGCATTCCATAGCCATGCAGATCAGGCATGTCAGACTGATGTGACGGTAGTTCCAGGGATCACAGGTGGATCACCCCTTGTGGAGTGGGATAACTGCAGCTGTGCACCACTCAGTGGGCACCAGGCCTGATGCAAGGCTATGATTACATATGACAGGTGAGTTGCCATTCCATTTTGTAGTTCATATAGTACACAGCCCAGGATGTCATCTGGTCCCATGGATGCTGTATTCTTAGTTGTGAGTAGTGCGTTGTCTGCCTGTGTGGCCTTGATTGGGCAATGGAACCCTTTAAGTATTGACATGGGTCCTTTTGGGGGGGGGGGTGAGGGGGTGAATGTAGCACTAAAGCAATCTACCAGAATATTGCCACATTCCGTGGGAGCAGTCTACGTAATGCCATTCTGTTGCAGCTCAGAGTACTTCTGAGCATTGTCAGTTAGAATTTGGACATAACTATAGAATGCTGTGTGGTTGTCCATGGAATCTGTGGCAATTTTAGTTACATAATCAGCTTTGGAGGATACCATGACGGATCTTAATGTCTTACTGGGGCTGGTAAGGGAGTTGTTTGCATCCTTGGAATATCCTTTTTATTTCAACAGTGTCTACCATCTGTAGTATACTTTGTTAATGGCAGGAGACCACCAGACTAGCTTGATTAGTTGGGAGGTGAGCGTCGTGGTTCTATGTGGGATGTCAGGAATCATGCACAAGTGGCTGTGCTCATACATTGCCTTAGTGCAGTATTCATCAGTTGAACTGTCAGCTCCTGTCTCCATGGGTGTCACAAACATTGTCACTTCTGCCTTGATTAGCATGAAGTTGGCCTTGGAGAGGTCTTTTACATTTTACGGACAACTGTATATACATTCCTTTCATGTGTTCAGTTTGATTAGGCTATAGTGGGATTCCTTTGGTGGAGCCAGTCTCATGTACTGTTGTAATGGCTTAGTGGTTAATTACCGTGACTATAGCATACAGGGTCCTGGGTTCATGACCTGTAAAGGCAGGTTATTTTTGTTCTGGCCAGAACAGCGGTGAATGCATACAGACTGATTAGGGCAATTTAGGTTAGTCACACTCAATACAATTCAAATGCCCAACTTTGGCAATCCTGCTGATGTCAACCACTGTAAAGTACACCTATGGGGAAAGAGTACTCCAGCAATGTCTGTGGTGCGTGCTATAACAGCGTAATGCTGTAGTTTGATATGAAATTCTGGTAGGGGTTCTATTCCACATATGGGATTTGTGGATGCTTTTGTGTCTGTTCCTGTGCCTGTGTAGAGAGCACTGCATGTTTGGCTAGTCACAGTCACTACAATTCATTCGATCTACTTTGGCAGTCCTGCTGATGTCATTCACTGTGAAATAAACCTTTGGGGAAAGAGTACCCCAGTAATCTTCATGGCACAGTCTGTAATGGCATAGTGCTATAGTGTAACAACTAGTTAGGTAGGATTTCTAATCCCAGATGTGACAGGTGTGTGCATGTGTCTGTCTTAATGTGTTTATGTTTGTCACTCATGTTCTGTGTGGAGGTGGTTGTGAGTGTGTAACAACTGAACCCAGTGTTGAGTGTGTTTTTAACGTTTCCTATATGGTGCCCGTAACATAACTCACAATATCCACCGTGCAGGGATAACAGATGTGATATCAGTACATAGTCAGCCACGGGTTCGATACCCTGGACTAGTAGGTGTGTGACACAAACATGCTTACCTTTTACTCTCCAAACCCACCCTGACTTATCTTTGCCTCTGTCTGCCTCTCTCACTCCCTGTCTGGTGGATGTGGAGACTTACACCTGCTTTGCTTAGGCAGCGGCATGTGTATTGTCAGTGATGCTCATGATCAGCTGATGGCCTCTGCACAGATTACAGCCCTCCTCTAGCTAATTGCATGTGGAACAGATGTGGTAACATTCCCATAACCAATTACATGGAGACACACTCCAATATCTAGGAACATCTTGTTGGTGTTGGGCCTTTTCATTCACTGTGAGCAGGAACTAGATCTGTTGTTTGGCAAAGAGCATCACAGATGGATTGGGGACTTACTTCTGACAACATAAACTGTGGAAACAGGCCAACACACAGGAGGGGGGTGTGCCTGTCCAGACTACAGACTGTAAGTGCTGCTATACTGCATTTGGGATACTATTGGTTTAACAGGGTGTGTGTGGATATGGCTGTCCTACATGTTTTAAAACTTGTCATGTCAGTGCTATGTGTATGAGGAATCCCCATCTGTAGGGTCATCTGCAGACTGGGCAGTGTGTGGTGCCTTGTGTTCCTTATGTTACCCACAGAGCACTTATCTCTCAACTGCAGAAGGTAGTGTGAGGATTGCAGTCAGTAGAGTGTGACAGCCAGGAGAGTTACTGATGTCATATCCCTCATAGGACATATGTTGCATCAAACTCTGTTACTACAGGTAATGTATGAGGTCATCACAGTGACATGTCAATATTGGGCCTGTGTTGGTGCCTCCAGCCACAACCCTGTCAACCTTTGTGCATATGTCACGCATATGTTCTGTACACCATATTCAGTGACAGCATATCTGATAAGCCAGTGGAATATCAGACTGCTACATATGTTATATATGAGTATATATCATATTATCGTATGATGTAAATAGTGAACGCTATTTCATCGTACCGATAATATCAAAACAACAAAATATGGAACAAATGAAACAGTGAATTTTTTTCCAGTGAAAAAAATTCTCTGCTCTGTAAAAAAAAGAAAATAAACTTAAACACAAATTTATGTGCGGGGCTTCGCCCCCCACACCCCCCTACTTAAACTCCGAAATCACACCATAGTGGAGGAAATAGCAAAGTCCCAAAGACGGCCCACCGAATTTTTTCCCTGGGAAAAAATTAGATGTTCGGTGACATCGCTATTTTGCCATTTCAACAGTATCCATTCGATAGCGTCATATAAACTCGTTATGTATAGTAGCGGTTCTATTTGAGGACATAGCCTGGGAATTCTGTGGTTGTGTGTACAGTACTGAGGTATGTGTAAGTCTGGTAATTGTTGACAGTGTGTGTATAGTGCATATGTACCTTGGCCTGCATAGAGACTGTGGTAGATGCCATTGTTCTTGGTCCTGTTCTATCTGATGTTACATGCTGCACCACTGTATGTCACCCTATCAGCTTACATGTTTGTAGGGGAGGGCACAAACATGTCCCAAACCACAGACAGCCATCGGACCACATTGTGTAGTGTCCCAGTATATGTAGGGTTGTTGTGTGAGTGGCCCATATGAGGATGATGTACATCAGATAGTCCATATACTGTAATAGTACGCTAGCTTACCATATGTGGCTGTGTTCACATTGGTTGCGGTTATGCACTTTCACGCAGGTGTCTGTTACTATGTGATGTGACATGCCTGTAGAGCCTATCTATGCAGGTACATGTGTATTCCCATATAGGAGATGCAGCCCAGTGTTGGGTCAGTCTGCTTGTAGCCTGCACTGTGCTTTGTTACATGCCTAGCAGCTTACTGTACTTATCCAGTGAGATGTCATGTCCAGATACTTGCCAGATGTACTACTGCCTGGCCACCATAACAGTCATGTCTGTCAGACAAAGCAGTGGGATGCTGTTAAGATGTATGTCACTAACTAGTGGATAGTATGTTGCCATGGCACCTCTGTACCAGCGGTTATTATGTTTCAAGACAGACAGGGGTGTATGAATGCATAACCTATGGGGGCAAATGTATACCAGTATGTATGTGTTATACCCATCTACATGGCTGTTCACATCCACATTGACAGGCCTGGTCCACATGTCTTGCATGAAGGGGTTCTGTGTATATCACTGGACTGACCCGAGTGTGTCAGACTGTCCACATATATTGGCCATATCGCAGCCGTAGTCCACAGGGGCGTTACTGTGCTAACAGTGGTACTGTATTATGATGACCTTAGGATGTCTGTAAGTAGCAAATGGCACACATGTTAACAGCAAATGTGGCCTCCCACACACACCATTTCTGTGAAGACAATCCCTATTACAGTAGGAATAGTCTACAAATATACCTGCACTATGTATGTGATATCCCCTTGCACTGAGAGGTGGGACTATTGGGGCTGAGGTAGGGCTCCACTCCATGTGCAAGACATATGGTGAACATATATGTATAAATATGTATACATATATCCATATAGATATGTACACATATGCATATCTTGTTTACTGTATGACAACAGTTTTACATATATGTGCCTGTGTTCCAGCCTCTGTCCTCCACCTTCATACCAGTCTTTGCACATATGACATGCTGTCAGGGGTTGTTATGTAGTGGGCTGTGTGTATGTCATACTGTCATTCCTGCTATCACTAAACTGCTGTTGTGTCCCCCACACATACTGGGGTGTTGGGGCCATATATGTGTGGGTTTCACCTACACAATATGTGTGCCCTAATTCACTCCAGAGGTCAGTGTATGTAACAGTGGTTTATGGCCCAGTATTAGTGAGTTTAGGGGGGTGCACCATGACTAACCTAGGCTGTTTCAACATGTGTGGGTATCTGGGATAGGCTGCCTTAAGGTATCTGAATGTACTTTACCATACAATCCACTTTGGGTAAATGCAGGCCTACTGCCTCCTGCCATACAGGATGTTCTGTTTGTCAGTGTGATTGTGATGGTGTCATGTATGCCTTGTTATGTAACAAATACATCCCATTGTGTCAACTGGTGTCTGTCCCCCGTAGGGAATGTGTACAGAGTGTAGATAGAGGCTACTGACCTATACATCTGCATTATGTACTGTTGATTGTCTGGTATGCTGTGGCCCAGTCTGTCATTACTAATGTACTACTTGTAGGCCTTGGCCTGGATAGCAGCATATGTCAACTTTTCCAGACTATTCTCTTAGTATAACTGTTTCACAGTTGCTTTACACTGTTCATATGGATGTCAGTGTCTAAACAGCTATATGACATGGCATATACAACTGTCATGATACACAAATAAAGCTTTCACATTCATTTATGCACACCTGTGTGCGGTGCTATACCCTTTGATATGTCTGTGGGTATATGTTGCAGGCTATGAATGTCATTCCTATGGGAGACTCATACAGTTTCCAGTTGGTAAGGTGGTGACTGTGGAAATACTGGCTACTCCATATTGTGGGCACATACTACATATGTATATTACTGTACAAATCCCTGTGTGTGTATGTGTAGGTACATATATATATATATATATATATATATATATATATATATATATATATATATATATATATATATATATATATGTGTATATATATATATATATATATATATATATATATATATGTGTGTGTGTGTGTGTATATATATATATATATATATATATATATATATATATATATATATATATATATATATATATATATATATATATATATATATATATATATATATATATATATATATATATATATATATATATATATGTATATATACCTGTATCTGCATATATGTGTCTGTGTATATGTATCCTAGGGATGGCCATGTCATGTCTGGTCTTGGTTATGGGATCTACAACACTTGGTACTGTATTACAGGGGGGTCGGGTTTGGCTGGGGGGGTATACCTATTCGTACCAGATGTATATTGTGTGGGGCCTCTCCACCCTATTAACGTTGCATGAGGACATATATGTTTTGTTATT